>NC_056741.1:1983239922-1983314922 GCF_019279795.1 Protopterus annectens | reverse complement strand
CTATCTATCTATCTATCTATCTCTGTGTATCGGTCTCGATTAGAGAAAAACAAAGCGAATGAAGGATTGCAAATCTTAGGGAAAAATAGCCCTGGGATTCATTAATGCCTATACTAAGTGTACACCATTCTGAGTGAACAGACAACACAAGCATAATTCATACCTTCTTCCTCTTAAATTTAGTTTTCCTGCATTTTTCTTGTAGCCTTAAATATTGAGGGGGATTCATAAAGTTTACCACAAAGTGTAGACTACATGTAATCTTTCTGAGTAACTGGAAAGCACACAAATGTGGTAGGGATGTTCTTGAATACTGATAGTGTACACTTAGTGTAGACTTTGATGAATCTGGCCCAAGATCTTTGATAAGGATGTAAGCCAAATAGGGGTCAGCAATCAGCATGTATATATTATGAAATTATATTCTTAAGCCTTTAGTCTTTAAAATTATAGACCATTTACTGTTGTTCACTTGCAGGCTGAGACTCTTTCAGATGTGACTTTTGAGTAAAATAAGTTTGCAATAGCTTTCTGGACTTGTTTTCTAAAAACTCTGAAAAATAATCCATGCAATAGTTTTTTAGTAGTCCATCAGTAGACAACCTTACATCTCTCTTCTTAAAACTTGCTGCTACATTTGTGGCATACCCAGTCTCCATCCTAATTAACTGCTCCATCTCTGAATCATCTGTTCCTACTCTATGGAAAAAATTCTACACAATACCCATTCACAAAGGCAGCAATTCCTCAGAAGTTTCAAACTTTCAACCTATTGCTATACTTCCCCTTCTCCAAATTACTAGAACACTGTGTTCACAAACAAATCCTAGCCCACCTCATACAAGGTAACCTGACCACCCCCACCCAACATGGCTTCTGCCCACACTATAGCACCTCCACTGCTCTCATCTCCTTTAGCAACACAATTTCCCTAGCCAGAGATAATAAACTTGTGTCCTGCCTATTTCTAGATCTGTCTAAAGCCTTTGCTACTGTCTCACATCCTATCCTCCTCTCTAAACTCTCTCAACTTAACCTTTCCTCAGCTACTTTATTCTGGTTTAACAACTACCTTTCAGACTGGCACCAATCTGTCAAATGGGTCTCTGCTCTCTCCCCCTTTCTCCCAACCAAAACAGGTGTCCCACAAGGCTCCATTCTTGGACCCCTCCTTTTTAATATCTTTATCAATGAACTCCACAAATCCTGTCCAGTCATCCCTCATACAGTATGCTGACGACTCCACCGTTATAACCATAGCTGACAATCCCACCAAACTTTTAACACTTACACAAGCATCATTCAACCTCACAAAATTCTGGCTTACAAAAAAACAACTCATACTCAACCCCGAAAAAAATAAAACTCCTACTTTCCTCTCAAAACCCCTCTTCCACCTAAAAACCTCTTTCAACATCTCTTCACTCAACAACACCACAATCTCTCATGAAACCCAAACTAAGTTCCTTGGAGTAATCATTGATGACCAGCTGAAATCTGACCTTCACATTCATCAATGCATTAAGAAAACCCATCAAAAGCTTGGCCTCCTTTACAGAAACAAAAGGTTCCTCACCCCTGATTCTAGTAAAACACTAGCCAATGCTTATCTCTTTCATAACCTCTTCCATAGCTCTCAAATCTTTACTAACCTTCAGTCTACTCTTGTTTCCAAACTTGAATCTACCTATAGCAAAGTGACCCGATTTGCTGCTAACCTGCCCCCCAAATCTCACCACTGTCTGGCACTCAGTTCACTTAACTGACTTGAGTTCCCAAACTACCTCAAACTATCCCAAGTTCTCACAATTCACTCCATCATCAATAAACCCTCTGATTGTCCAAGTATCTCCTCACTTGTCTCACTCTATATCCCTGCCCATCCTCTCAGGAGCTCTGACCAATACCTTCTACAAATACACAAACCTAACAAATCTGCAGGTCAGAATCTTTACAGCTACTCACCCGCCATCTAATGGAACAAGCTTTCCTTGACCCTTAGAAGCATAGCCCAGACTTATAAATTTAAGAACTCACTCAAACAATACCTATTCAACCTCAGGATATGTCCCTGTAATCTCCCTCCCTGAATCTAGTCCTACTATGGCTCACTCCTCTTATGCCCTACCTTCCTCCTCCTGTTCTATATACCTATCACATTCCTTTCACTTCATGCCAACTCTTAATTCCTTATCTTCCTCTAAATTACCCACCCCCTGGCTTTTTTATCTTATGCTATCATTCTCTTGCCTTCCTCCTGCTGAGAAGCAGATTACTTCCTGACTCCCTTCAGCCTACTTCACTTAGCATCTCTGATTTCTGCTGTACTTTCCATTAACCTACCATCACTCCTCTATTCTTGACCTCCACAGTACAGTCTTAAAACCTCCTCCTCCTCCTCCTGTTCACCACCTCTCTTTCTGGGTGATCTGTACATTGTATGCAATCCCTCAACTTTCTTACTCTCATTGAATGTTCTACTATCCCTCTTGTATATGTCACTTATATTACTATCTGCTTAAAACACTAACTGTGATCAAATCTTTCTGCCCTCATCATTGTAAATGCTTCTGCTAACAAGCTCATTGCATCACACACTTACCATATTCCTGAACTATTATAGCTTTTGCTTTGGAGCCTTGTAATTCCCATTGTATTGCAAATGTACTGGAATGCTGATCTATGTTATTATCTGTACTTTGGAGCGTTTCTCTCCAGGCCTCCACTAAAAAAGGGCTTTGACGCAGTCAGACTATCCCGGTCAGCAAATGTCAAATAAAAATAAATTAAATAAATATGTGAATATTCATATAGAAAAAAAAAAACAAAAAAAATATCTCTTGTTTTCCCGCCTTACTAAGCTAGAATAGTCCAGTTTCAGAGCTTGCTGATCCCTGGGCTTTGTTTGCAGTTCCTGTTACTGAATCTTTACCTAATTTGGAACAGAGGAAGTTCCCTTGCTTACCAGTGGGAGTGGGAAGCATTGAGCTGCCTGTTGGTCCAGTTTTGTGAGGTTTCAGCCAGCAACTTGTAGTTTATTGGTCATTTTGGGCCAGTTCCTAGCTTCTTTCAGCCCCCTGATATAAAAAACGCTAAACGCGCGTTTGCGCGGTTTAGCACGATTTAGCGCGGAGCTGCTACCGTTGCACACTAGGGCAGCGCCGGTTAAGCAGATTTAAACTATTTGGGCTACCTAAATTCCACTCTTCAAATTTTCCCTTAAAGCTACCTTCCTCGAACTATACTACTGATCTAATCATCGTATACTATAACTAAAAAGATCATCTCTACTTGACTCCAAGTAGACTATTCTCTATCTGTTAAGCCTAGCACTTGCTCCTACAGTACTTATTACCTTGATACGGTGCTCTTGTCATAGATAGTACCCCAAAAAGGCAAACCCCCATTTCTCGGTCATCCACGTCCCCGGAATCTTCTTTAAAGTTTTTTTTGTCTATTCCTTCTAGCATGTCGAGGATCAGTTGCTAGTGTCCTCTCCTGCTCAGCTGGTGAACCTGGGAATATTGAGGCAATGTTACAATTGCCTCATGTACACAGACAACCCTCTCCTCCTCCCACAAAACACAAATACATGCGAGAGATGCAACTATACAGCCAAACTGGAGGCTGAGCTCTCTCAACATAGGACTGGCAAGACCAGTCGGGAGGAGAAGGTTACCACACACACTATAGACCCAGTCTCACATAGTACCATCACAACCTCAAATCATACACATAAACACACAAAGACATACTCGGAGGCTCTGATCAAAAATCTACCAAAACAGCAGAGGCCACCAAAGCAGACACCCAAACAACCACCACCTCAGAACACATCACCTGCAACACATAGACCTCACAGTCAGAGTGTCAAACAGTCACAGCCCTTAAGGCCAAACAAAATGCCAGACACATTAGTCATTGGTGACTCCATAGTCAGACACACTGACGCCCCGCCACCAGACTGAGTAAGGAGAAGGTCACAGTAAGCTGCCTGTCGGGCGCTAGAATCCGCCACATAACGCAAGCACTCAGGTCTCTCAACAGCAGGTACAAATACGACTCAGTCATTGTCCACGCTGGTGTAAACGACCTGAGACGTACCTCCTTGGACTACATGAAAAGAGACATCGAGGAGCTTTCTGATTATGTAGCCCAGGCAGGTATGACCCTGACCTTGAGCAGTATCCTACCTTCACCAAGAATGATGCCACAATACAGAGATAAGATGATCAGCTTTAACAATTGGCTTAAACACTGGTGTCATTCAAAGGGGATCCAGTGTCTGTCTGCCTGGGATGACATGCTGGACAAGCCACGCTGCTTCAAGGGATGGCTTGCACCTGTCACCCCTGGGATTCTGGATATTGGCCAAGGCTCTTGCCACCCCCATAGTGCCCTTTTTAGGCGCAAATTCTAACCCTACCACCCTAGAACACAAGAAAGGAAAAAAACTAAGGGTAATGCTGCTCAATGCCAGAAGTCTGAATCTCAAAATGCACGCACTCGAGGCCCTTCTCAGTATGGAGAACATCGATGTCTGTGCTGTGACAGAAACCTGGTTCAAGGCTCCTGAGAGCACCCCAGCACTATCAGGTTTTACCTCATATCATGCGTTCCGCCCCAAAATCCGGACAATACCAAGAAAGGAGGGGGGGTATCTATATTCATCAAGGACTCCCACACCTCAAGACTGGTTGCAACGCACGATGCATCGGAGACCATCCAGGTGCAATTAACCATAGGCAAGACTGCTCTGCAAATTGTAGCATGTTACAGGCCACCCTCACAAACTCAGGAACCTCACATGGCCTTCCTGAAAACACTAGAGGATAAATGTATCACCAAACACCATCATACTAGGTGACTTCAACTACCCTAATATAGACTGGGAACACTACTCAAGCCCAAACACCCTAGCCCAAAAGTTCCTGGAATTCATAAACTCAAATGCCATGGAACAACTAGTTACCATCCCCACAAGAGGAGATAACATACTTGACCTCATCATCACGAACATGGGAGCACAATGTTCAACACCGGAAGTATACCCCTCACTGGTGAGATCAGATCACAAACTAATCTCGCTGGAGGTCCTCATCCCACCCCCACCTGAAATAAAAAGACCACAGTAACGAACTTCTCGAAGCCGACTTCACACTTCTAAAGACTAGTGTGGTCTCCTTTAAGGCCCCGAGCCATGGAAAACAGTACACATGCCGCTGAATCACTTACAAATGCCTTCTACCAGCACCTGCAGGACTGCATGGATAAGGCAATCCCAAGCAAAACGAAGACTCTCTGTACCAAAGGCAAGCGTCCAGTCTGGTGGACCCCAGCCATAAACAAACTCTACAACAAAAGGAGGAAGCTACTACAAGATAGAGCAACATCCTTAAAAGGTAAGACACCCTTGATCACTATAAGTAAAAAACTAAGAGCTCTCATAAAATCATCCAAAGCAAATTTTGAGAGAAAAATAGCTAAAGACTCAAAAGACAATCATAAGGCCTTCTTTAGCTATGTTAGAAACCTGGGAGGAAACTCCCAGATATGCTCAGAACTAGTTCAAAATGATGTGAAGATTACTGATCCTACGGACATTGCCAACATACTGGCTGACAGGTTCAGTGCAAACTTCTCCCCTCCCCCAAAAGGAGGGGTATCTATACCAAATGATTGCAGCCCCCAAACATCTCCAGGGCCCAAGTGAGAACTGCCCGCTCCAAAGCAAAAAACACAGCATCCATGGGACCTGATGGTGTTCCCGGCTGTGTGCTCCACGAACTCAATGAGGAATTAAACCCACAGCTAGGACAGCTGTTTAATCAGAGCCTTACCTCTGGATACGTACGGAGGAGGTGGCGGACTGCAACTGTGGTCCCACTTCACAAAGGCGGTGCCTCCACCGACCCTGGAAATTACCGCCCATTAGCTTGACAAGCCTTATCTGCAAAGCCATGGAGAGGATCATAATGGACCTCATAAATAAAGACATAGGGAATTTGCAGACTTTGGATCCAACCCAGTTTGGCTTTGTCAAAGGCAGATCATGCCTTTTAAACTTGGTTGACTTTTTCGATACAGTCACCAAAGCCATTGATGAGGGAAAGGCAGTCCATACAGCCTACCTCGATCTGGCGAAGGCCTGATACAATACCCCACTCGGGTATCATTGAAAAACTCATCAGCTTAAATATTAACCCATACATCACAAGATGGGTTGCAAACTGGCTGAGTGACAGAACCCACAGGGTCAGAGTTGCTGGCGCCATGTCAGACTCAAAGCCTGTCACAAGTGGTGTCCCACAGGGCTCAGTCCTAGGCCCACTCTTGTTTGGCATCTACTTCTCAAGTACAAGCAAACACAGGAGGGTTATGGCTGACAAAGTTTGCAGATGACTGCAAACTGGGCCATAGTAGAAAACACATCTGACACAGATATCCTTCAGAAGGGTCTCACAGAAACGGATAACTGGTGCCAGAGCCATGGCCTAAAGTTAAATGCCAAAAAATGCATAGTCATACCCTTCGGGAAAAACAAGGTTACCCCTAACTACCAAATAGGTGGCAATCCATTGAGCACAGAAGAAGTTATCAGGGACCTGGGGACCCAGGTTGATAGTAGTCTGTCATTCGACACCCATGTAGCTAAAGTAGTTAGGAAGACCTTCTACATTGCCCACCTTATCATGAAGGGATTCTCATCTAGATCAAGGGAGGTCATTGTCTCCCTCTACTCATCACTCATCAGACCAATGATTGAGTACAATGCCCCATTCGGAATGTATCTGACCCGACACTTGCAGCAGCTGGAGAGGCCACAAAAGTTCCTCACCAAAAGGATAAAGGGTTTCAAAAATCTGTCCTATGCTGCCCGACTGAAAGAACTCCAGCTCTATTCAGTCGCACGCTTGCTCAGAGGTGACCTTTGCCTAACATACAAGGCCATGTCAAACCCAGATTTGATGAATATGCTTCACCTCAAAAATCTAGATCTATCAGAGCCACAAGGGCGGAGACTTAAACCTCGACACGGCTATTAATAGGACGTGCTGGAGGGATAGATTCATCACCCAAAGACTCCCTATGCTGTGGAACAAAATCCCGGTATATGTGAGGCAGAGCACCTCGCTGGCCTTGTTCAAGAGAAATCTTGACCAATGGATGGGAGATCGCAGATATACCCCAGGGATTACCTCAGTGTCACTGCTCGACAGAGGCACAGCAAAATAATGGGTATATTTCCCCATACTAAAGGGGTGGCATAAGCCACAAAACTATGGGCTAGGCTTGTAAATGCCCTTGGGCAGATAGCCTAGTATAAACCTATGAACCTATGAACCTATAAAAGATGTTTGATACAATCCCATACTGAGATTATTAAACAAGATGCAGAGATATGTAAAGAAGCATTTCAGAACTGTGACAGATTTGAATAATTAGTTAATTTGAAGTTAAACAAAGTAGCATTGTTTATTTACCTACTGTTTAAGTAAAGAAGACAGAGAGTTGTCAGGTACAGAGGATAAACTAAAACATGTTTATGTGGAAATGTTGGGCATTTGATAAGTAATTGACCTTTTGTATAACCAGTATGGAGAGAAAGAGCACACTGATAACCAACATGAACTAGTCTGTATGGAATATAAAAAAAAAAGAAATTCCCACATTTGGTTTTATCGATTGGATCATGAGCAGGAGGCTACCAGCGAAACTGAAACTGTTGAATGTGATGAGGGGAATGGTACTATTGCAGAGCGTGATGTTTCAAATACTGGCAATGACCATTATGTTGGAAAAGAAAATTTTGTGAAAAAAAATTAAGACCTGAAAGGTAAGAGAAAAATTAAGATGAAAAAAAGCACAGGAAATCAAACTTAATAGTAATTTATTGCTATTTGAACCTGAAATTTTTGCATTGATATTAACAATAACTATGATGATTTAGGTACAAAGAAGAAGAACAAGAAAGTTCTGAATCAATCAAACAAATGAAGGGAATGGGAAGGGGTCATTTGGGGTAAGGGTGCTTAAAAGGAATAGAAGAATAAGTAAAGATGGGAAGACATTTTGAAACAAAAAGGAGATAGATAATTTGTCATTCTTGATAGTTAGCATTAGCAGATTGCTGTGTGATTGTAGAAGACTTACCCCGGCATAAAATAATGCTTACCTTAAGTGCACACTAAGTATACACTGTTCTGAGTAAGCAGACAACACAGACATAACTCACACCTTCTTCCTAATTTTACTTTTCTTACTGATATTCTTGAAGCTTTAAATATTGACAGTGACTCATGGTTACCACAAAGTATAGACTACATGTACAGTTAGTGTAATCTTTCTGAGTGACTAGAAAGCACAAAAAATGTGATAAGAATGTTCTTGAATACATATTGTGTACACTCAGTGTAAGCTTTATTTAATGTGGCCCTTAATGTTTTTAAATGGTGCAATGATTTTCAATTTGATTTTATTGTTCCAGTGGATATAAATAATGTCAATAAGAAAAAAAGATAAGTTTGAGAAGCTATAGGATAGGCTTTTTTTAAATTAGTTTCAGGCAGGTTTTCAGGAACAGCTTCATTATATCAAAATAAGGAAATTATAGTGAGGGATATTATTAGAGTCTGTATTAAATCAGCAAATGCTTAAAACAGCAAACGCTGATTTATCGACCCATTAAGAGCGAAAGCTGACAATCCCGAAGACACGGAACAGCGATTTTTTTTCCCAGGGAAAAACATCGCTGGGCCATTTTCGGGACTTTGCCATTTCCTCCACTGTGGTGCGATCTTGGAGTTAGTATATTTAAGTAGGGGTACTGTATGGGGCACAGCCCCCCACATCAGGGAGTTTGGGGGGGTGAAGCCCCCCACTTTATTTTGTGTTTTGAACTTTTTTTTTTGGGGAACAGCTATTTTTTCCCTGGGAAAAAAATCACTGTTCCATGTCTTCGAGATTGTCAGCTTTCGTTCTTAAAGGGTTGATAAATTAGCGTTCGCTGTTTTAACATAGACCCTATTATTATGGTGAGGCTAGATAGTGAGTAATTTTTGGTTGTCAAGGATAAATGTAAGGATAGTATTATAGTTATATATTTTAATGTGAAATATAATGGGAGAACACCATTTTTAAAGAAACAAATACATTTTTTGTAGTTATGTAAATAATAATTATGAGTGATTTTAATTTTGATTTTAGGAGCGACAGTGGGGAAATTTTACAAGCTGTTAAATCATGTAAAGGATGTTTGAAAAAGTGATTTACAGGTAGGAAAGGAAAGTGATTATACACACCACAGGTGTGGTTAAGAACTGTAACTGACTTTTTAAATTTTCTAGGACTTTAAAAGAAATTAGAGGTAGGAAGTATATTTTGAGCTTTACAGATCATTGTGCTGTTTGAAAAATATTTGAGAATAATGAAAATACAGTCTATTAAAAGGCTAACATTTGAATGGGCATGTACAAAAGAGTAGAGAAAAGAGACTGAGTAGTTGTCGAAGGCAAGGATCATGAGGCTGACAGGATTTTAACAATAAATAGATTTTAAACAGAAACATAAAATTATTTAAAGAAAGAGCAGGAAATGAAACAAGCAGAGAAAAGGAAATATGGCATTTTAGTAAAAGAATATGAGAATATGTTAGAGAAACAAGATACTTTATATTTTAAGAAGGAACAGAGAATATATAAAAATTATGAGGAAATTGATCAACAACAAAATATTTTCAGATGAAAGTAAGAAGAGGTGAGGCCTTTACTAGGAAAGTTTAACAGATGAAACTATCAGAGTATTTATATGACAACACAGGGGTTAAGTAATTCAAACAGTCAATTACTGATATAACAACTAGTTATATGTTTCAAGCATATAGTATGATACAATGGAATACTGTGAATAAATAGGAAGTTATGAAAATAGGTGAGGAATCTGAGGGACAGTTAGTGAAAGGAATTACTGTGGAAGAATTAAATAATCTCTTGGGTTATATGAAAAGAAAACATTGTATGTCAGTTAAACAGGATAGGTTATTGCCTTTTTTAAATTTAGGCAATAGAGAGCATTTGTGGAAATTTCAAATTAATAACTAAAATATGGAATTATAGAAGCAAAACATTGTATAAACTGTGGTAAAAGTTATAGAAAAGGGCATTAAAGGTATGTAAAAAAGTGGAATCTAGTTGTTTTATACAATGTTAAGTAAAATATTTTAATGAATATTTTGCACTTTAGGATGAAGGGAAAGATAATGGAGCTATTATCTGAAGGAATGCCTGAGATATTTAACAGGTAAAATAGTTGCTAGCTTTGATTATGGACATACAGCTGGCTGATAACTTGAATGCTTTTTACTGCAGGTTTTTTTTCACACACTTTTTATTGATTTTTATGAATACAGATGTAACAATACTTTTAAACAATGTAAATAAACCTAACTATATACAGTGTCCATAACAGACATGCCTTTGATAGTACATTCACATTTTATCTAACAATTTCTTAAGTTTAACCAAGCCAGTTATGTGTCATTCTTGAAGTTCTTGAAGTTATAGTCAGTAGTTCTCTGTTACATATAATTTTGTCCAGTAATATGAATTCTACAAATGGTATAAATTTTTACTTTTCCAATTTGAGGTAATGTTTTTTCTTGCTATTGCAAGAAGGGACCAGAGTAGGTGCACTTGTGTACTTGGAATGTACGCTGGTATCGGAGCATTAAATAATAACAGTGAGTCAGTCTCTTCACATTTATTCAACCACAATGTTTTTATAAAAGATTTAAATTCCATCCAAAAGGGGATTACAGTTTTACAACCTAAAAACATATGCGCCCAGTCTGCACATATTGTTTCTTCACATTTCCAGCATTCCAATATTTCATTTCTGGATATCAGTGCCACTTTATGAGGAGTAAAGAAACTTTTGTGAATGAATTTCCATGTGTAGATTTTCCAAAAGGGAAATGATGTAGTATTACTAACTGATTTAAGTATTATTGCTTTCTCCTTTTCTGAGAATCTAAATTTATTAACCTTTTCTGCATAATTCCATAGAGATTCATCTGGGGTTTGTATGTCCGAATGTAGTGTTCTATATAATCTTGATACTGAAAACCCATCATTATTACAAAATGCATTAATTTCACAAAAAAGTGTTAGAATTTTGGGTGTAGATGTGGATTTCACTATTTGACTTATTTTGAATTAATTTACTACTATGTTTATATGTTTAACCAATTGTTTTGATTTATGTAATATCTTGCTATAAGGATAGTAGTCTCCTAAATTTAATTGGAGTCAAGAAATTGGTACCAAAACACTAATCCATTTCCTTTCATTTCACCTATTTTTTTCATATTGTAAGAGTCCAAACATTTGTTTGTAAAAGCTATAGGAAACATTAAAAATAAAAGGTCTCTTGTCTTGTAATCTTTGTTCATTATTTGTTTAAAGTTCTTCACTATGTAGTCAATAAAGGGAGAGAAAGTTTCTTTTTTACTTGTATTATAACAGAAGTTTTTTTTATGACAAATTAACTTTTTCTGCTTCAGATAACGTATCATTGTTTATTGTTTCCTCACTATTATCTACTAATATTGTTTTATGTAAGTTTTTCCAATTAGATGTGTAATTATAATTTAGCCATTGACTTGTGACATTGAGAATGGTTGATTATATATATCTCCCTAAATATTTAAACATAGTATTCGTCCAGTTAAAGTTATTGTATTTTTCAAGGATGGGATTTTTTTTTTGTTCAATAAAATAGTTTCAGTTTTGTTATGATTGAATTTTAAACATAAGGATAGTTTGACAGTTAAGCATTTTAATGTGAAATAAAATGGGAATTATGTAGAGATTGTATAATGTATTCAATTGAAGAGTCTATGTCCCCGATTGTTAATAAAATATCTTCAGCAAAAAGCGGAATTTTGGAATTATAATTTGCATTAATATAAAAGCTACTTATCTTGTCATTAGTTCTTATATAATTAGCTAAGGGTTCCACTGATATAGCAAATAATAAGGGAGATGGAGGACACCCTTGCTTGGTGCCTTTCATTATTTTAAGTTGATCTGATAGAAAAGCTCCAATTTTAATATATGATATAGACATGGTATATAATTTGCTTAGCAGTTTTATAAAATCTGAGGAAAAGTTATATATTTCTAATACTTTAAATAAATATGGCCAACTTATAGACTCAAAGGCTTTATCCAGATCCAAGCTAATGATTGTTAATTCCTTTTTCTTCTTTGCATAGTCAATTAAGGTTAAAAGTCTAATGACAATATCTTGGACCTTTCTGTGTGAGATAAACCCTGTTTGATCATCTTTTATTATTTTTGGCAAGAAGTGATTTAATCTATCTGCCAGGATTGATGGAAAAATCTTGTAATCCACATTTAAAAGAGAAATAGGGTGATAAGAAGTTACTAGACAAGGGTCTTTGTCATGCTTTAAGATGGAAAAAATCATGGCATACTTCCATGAAGGAAAAGCACTGTCATTCTTTCTGAATTCTTTGAAAGCATCAGTTAAGATCATTAGCGTTACATCTGGAAGTATCTTATATATTTCTCCTATTAGTCCATCAAGACCTGGAGCCTTATTATTTTTAATGTTTTGTATTCTTTCCTTAAGCTCCTTTAATGATATTGGTTTAAGTAGTCTAATGTTTTATTCCTTTGTTAATTTTTTATGTTATCTTTCAAGAATTCATCCTTTAGAGTTGTCAGTATTAATTGTATTGGTGCTATTCACTGTTTCATGGTGTGTTCTAAAGGCCTCTAGTATTTCTTTTAAGTCATTTACATATTTAGGTTTCTTTTTGGAATTATCTATAGTTTTTTAATATGATTGGCATTTGTCAAGCTTTTAGATTTAACTGCAAGCCTATGCATATTGTTGGGATTGGTTGAATAAGTTTGTAGTTTTATTCTCTCTAGTTTTATTGCTAATTTGTGATTCAAAATCTCTGTGTATGTCAGGTTCAGTTGTTTTATTTCAGAAATTTTTGCAACATCTTTCGTGTCTAAGTTCTTTTTTAATATATCAATTTTTGATTGTATTAACTCCTTATCACATTATTTCCTTTGTTTAAATACCAACTTTTAGTTTTACCATATAAATATGATTTTAATGTATCCCAGAGTATAATTCTAGAAGTCTCATTATTATCATTTATATCAAGAAAGAATTGTATATCTTTTAACAGCCGTTCTCTAAAATCCTTTAGTTTAGTGATATATGCAGGTAGTCGCTGCCAGTAAATCAAATCCCTAGGTGTTATGTGTAATTTAAAGAAGATAGCGTTGTGGTCAGACAGTGGGCATGAACTGATCATAACATCCTGTATCTTGAATATTAAGTCATTGATAACAAATATCTTATCTGTAGTTGTTTGTGTACCAAACCTATAAGAGTAATATGTATATTGAAGGGATTTTGACTCTATTATGATATAGATATCCCTCATATTAGAAGTGCTAATAAAATTATTTAGTCTTTTAGCTATAGCTGGCAATCTAAAATTGCCACTTTTAGTAGTGTGACTCTTAGAAAGGATACAATTAAAGTCTCCTGCACATATAATGTCTCCTTTAGCTTCACTTGAGATTAATTCTAGGTATTTATTTGCTGTTTCTGCTCTGATACCAGGTATCCAGTATACATTAACTAAAGTGATATACTTTCTATTTATTTCCAGTGTTACCATACTCAACATACCATTTTTGTCTGAATATGAGACAATAATGTTAGGTGCAGGTAAGGATTTTTTCCACAAGATCATAGTGCCCCATCTCTTGGTCTGGTAATAAGATTCAACAAGTATTGAATATCCATTAAAAACATTCTATTTACATCCCTTTCTATTAAATGAGTTTCTTGTATGAAAGCAATGTCTACTTTGTTTGTTTTGAGATATTTACATAAACTTCCTCTCTTTATGCTATTGTTAAGGCCATTAGTATTAAAACCAAGAGATGGGGCACTATGATCTTGTGGAAAAAAACACTGGAAATAAATTGAAAGTATATCACTTTAGTTAATGTATACTGGATACCTGGTATCAGAGCAGAAACAGCAAATAAATACCTATAATTAATCTCAAGTGAAGGTAAAGGAAACATTATATGTGCATGGGGACTTTAATTGTCATGAAGTCCACATTTATTGTGGATGAAAGTGCTTAATCAATTGTGTTTTGGAATAAAGAAGATATAATTTTGAGCGTGGCTGCTACTTTATTTTTCAGTGGAGTCTGTTGGCATTTTGGCGTGTTTTTGGTGTATAGACTTTTTTCAGTTGTATTCAAGCTAATAGTGGTGAATTTGTTAATACTATGAATTCATAATAGGATACAGTAAAAATAATGACCTCCTAGCATTAACTTAGCTAGTATTTGGCATATATTTCAAATGAATACAGTGAGAATTATATAGTTATCAAACTTTTCATATCAACTTTTGTTGAACACATTACATAAAAATTGTGAGTAATAAAAGGGAGATGTCTCAAATAACTAGAGTAAGGGGTGTTCCAAACAAACAAAAAAAAAAAAAAATATATATATATATATATATATATATATATATATATATATTTTTTTATCTGTCTATGTGACTATATAAATTACACATGTATAGCTTCTGTGGTCTGAATCAGTAGATCTGTGCATGCCATTAAGTCAGTATATGGTTAAAGCATTTATTACATATGTTTCTAAACATATAGGCGCCAGTGTATTAGGGTTACCACCTGTCCCACTTTGCGAGGGACAGTCCCTCTTTGGGCAGTTGTGTCCTGCGAAAAAATTGTAAAAATGGGAAATGTCCTGAGATTTTAGGACAAAATGATTTCCTATATTTTATATAATAGTTGCATAAAACAGTTATTCTGTATCTGAAACACCTAAATGTTACAAGAAACAGAATAAGCAACTAAAATGCTACAAGAATAACCATTTATTTAGGCAAAAAAAGTGAAGTTCTGTCCTTTGTACTGGCTGTGGGTATGTTTTGGCCTGCAAAATCTGATGTTTGTACCAAAAATGTCCCATGTTGGGTATTTGAAAAGGTAGAAACCCTACAGTGTATATTTTCCTTTTCACTTTTTATACCCATCATAGTGCACACTTATAGTTCAAGAGTACAGCAATATTTCATTTTAATTCCATAAACAGCTTCAATTTACCCTGGCAGTTCTAGACATTATAGGCATTATGAACAGCTATCTATACCTATCAGGTTAATTAAACATATTAGTTTCATATTCAGAATGCTTTACTAAATAATCTTGTAAGCAAAAATGTTTCCAGTGCCTTTTCCTGCTCAAATTTGAATGGATTTGCATTTTTAAAGCTTGAATAAGCTCATACAGTCCGTTGAGAAGCCCAGCTACTAAAATACAGCATTCTTTCCGCCGCACAATATCACACATTGATGGCAAAAGTTCAAAGGTCATGCAGTTCTTTCCTTCATGCTGTAAATCAACAGAATAGCCACTGTGTGTGAGAAAATGGTGGTACTGCACTCGAGACTCAAGTAAGTGAAGCTTTTAAACATTCTAGCAGCAAAAAGTGTCTTGAGGGTAGTATTAGCAAGATTTGTACATCTAGGTAAGAAAAAAGGGAACTGAACATGCACAACCACTGTGCTGATGGTAAAAAGGAAGCTATTATGTTAATGGCGCCTGCCATAGATAGTTTAACAGTGCCTGCTATATTGATAAGTACACTATAAAGGCACTATGGTTTTAAACATATTGAATCAGTTGTAAACATAAAACATCAATTTCTCTACATTTCTACACTCAAGTTCAGTAAAATATAATAAAGGCAAATCTCTCTGCAGTTTAAGAACTGCATTTTTACTGCCCCCCACTTTTAAGTAACCCACAGTGCACAACACTTTTAAATATAAAGTATAAATTATTACTTTCACCTTCCAACAATAAATTTACTAAGCAGAAATTGTGCCTCCAGGGTATTATATATATTTTATTTTTTATAAGTTTTAATCTAAATAAAGGCACACTGGATCTCTTTAGAAGATTGTCAGCATAACAGTAGCACTTGGTGTCTATATGAGGTTTTAAACAAGTAATAAGCAACTATATACAGTTTAAACAGTCTATTCATATAGATTTCTATTTTATAATTACCAGTGAGATAAAAAATATAAAAGAAGATTTTTACCTTTACCTTAGGGTTTGTTTGTTTGTTTTTATAACATTAAGATAAATTCAGTTAGATTAATAATATTGCATGTGAAGATTAGGAAATTTATTTCCCTTTTAGTTTTTTATTGGTTTTGTTAGTTGTAGATAGTTTACCATTGATAGCTTGTCTTTTCAGACTTGGTAGTAAGATATCCATATCTTCTAATTTGTCCAACAACTTGTTTTTCTTGACAAAATTTGTTGCTTCTTCAAGGTTGTTGAATATTTTTTGCCCATCAGAGAGGGTGATCTTAATTCTTGCAGGGAATAAAATCTGCGCTTTTATATCAGCCTTTTTCAAACTTTTGATGAGAGGTGCACATTCTTTTCTTTTTGTTATTGTAGTGGAAGTATAGTCATTATCAAACCTTATATTTTTCCCATCGAGTTGTATTAGATTTCCCGACCAAGTTGTTCTCAGTACTAGGTATTTGTTCTGTGTTGATAAAAACTTTACTATAATAGATCTCACTTCAGCTGGATTTTTGGAGAGAGAAATGTTAGATAGAGACCTGTGAGCCCTCTCTATCCCAAATGAGAAAAACTCAGGAAGGTTCAATATTTTGGGCAGCCAGTCATTTAAAAACAGGACCATATTACTTCCTTCCATTTTTTCAGGTACCCCATATATTCTGATATTGGTTCTTCTTGATCTGGACTCCAGATCTTCTACTTTTTCCAATAACTGGTTGTTTTGTTTTAGAAGGAATTCTATCTGTCATTTTTCATCTGTCTTCCATCAATGTCATTTACAGTTTCTTCTATGGCTGCTATTTGTTCAGAATGTTTAGTAATACGTTCTTTCAGGTCTTCTATTTGTTTCTTACTTTCCTTTTTCATGATCTCCATAATTTTTTCTAAATTGTCCATTTTTACAGAGAGGTCCCATATGCTGGAGATTATTGTATGAAGTTCTTTTTTCATGGAACTGTCTTGAGGAGAGGCTCTTGTATGACTCATGGTTTTATCCAGTTGTACTAAGCTGTAGAACTTCTGACAGGAAATGTCTTGATAAAAGTTTCTAAAAACTCTGGTTTCTTCTTTGTAGGTAATCCACATTATCAAGAAGTATAACTTGTGAGAAAAAAATTCAAAGATTTTTGTTCGAACATAAAAATCCTGCCAGAAACTATATTTACAGGCAGAGCATCAGAAAAGTGCTGCTATCACTTAGGCATCTTAGCCACGCCTGGATCTTTTTTTTTAAAAGACAACAAATTAAGAAATCAGCTGGTCCGGATGGGGTTTCACCCTCCTGTTTAAAAACATGTGCTGGTCAATTGGCTTCTGTTTTTACTCGGATTTGTAATAAATCATTAGACTTGTGTGAAGTTTCCTTATGTTTCAAACAAGCTACAATCATTCCAGTGCCTAAAAAAAAAAAAAAATCCACTATAAGACTGAATGGCTACAGGCCTGTTGCTTTGACATCAGTGGTCATGAAGACGTTTGAGAGGCTGGAGTTAGCTCACTTGAAGGATATAGCAGCTACCTCATTAGAGCCCCCTTCAGGTTGCTTATCAAGAGAACCGGTCAGTGGATGATGCAGTTAATACAGGCCTGTACTATATCTTGCAACATCTTGACAACCCAGGGACATATATGCAAGGATTCTGTTTGTGGACTTCAGATCTGCATTTAATACAATTATTGTAGAACTTCTTCACTTGAAACTCTCCCAGCTTTCTGTTCCTGCTTCTGTCTGTCAATGGATCACCAATTTTCTAACCAATAGGAAACAGCAGGTGAAACTGAGGAAGTTTACATCTAGCTATTGCATGATCAATACAGGTGCCCCCCCCGGGATGTGTACTCTTTCCACTGCTATTCTCCCTATACACTAATGACTGCACCTCTAAGGATCCCTCTCTCAAATTTATTAAATACGCAGATGATACAACTATCATCGGGCTCATCAGGAATGGTGATGAGTCTGCATATAGATGAAAGGTTGAGCAGCTGGACCTTTGGTGTAGTTAGAATAATCTGGAACTGAACACTCTTAAAACTGTGGAGATGACAGTGGACTTTAGGAGTGGTACTACATTATCCCCCCTCTTTATATTTAATACTGATGTATCAGTTGTGGAATCCTTCAAGTTTTTGGGATCTATAATCTCCTGGAACTTGAAGTGGGAGACCAATGTAGAGTCTATCATAAAAAAGGCACAACAGTGAATGTACTTTCTGTGACAGCTGAGGAAGTTCAACCTCCCACAGAAACTGTTGATTCAGTTCTATACAGCAGTCACTGAGTCTGTTCTCAGCTCATCCATAACAGTGTGGTTTGGATCTCTGTCTAATCATGACAAAAATAGGTAACATCGAATAGTCAGGTCTGCTGAAAATATCATTGGTGCTAGTTTGCCCTCCTTACAGGACCTGTACTATTCCAGAGTCATGAAAAGGGCAGGAAAGATAATCACTGACCCTTCACATCCAGGCCACGATCTTTTTGGACTATTACCATCAGCCATGCATTATAGATTAATATGAACCAAAACAAGCAGATATAAGAACATTTTTCCCACAGACCATCAAGTTCATAAACTGTTAACTCAGCTTATTAGGTTGGTTTATCCGTTTAACCAAGCCTTCGAGGATTCTGCAGTATGTTTAGATATTGCAAATGCTTGTTTCTTTCAGAATTTATTTCAGTATTTCTTGCGCTGAGTTGCACTTTGCACCTTGTATATATATATATATATATATATATATATATATATATATATATTTACTTTTTTTGTCTTGTTCTTAATAGTTGCATGCATGTTGTTTGTCTTGTTCTTAATAGTTGTATGTATGTCGTTTATGTAATTCATACTTGGAAAGTCACTGAAACCGGAGTCAAATTCCTTGTATGCGTGCATGCTTGGCCAATAAATGTGATTCTGATTCTAATGGCTGAGAAGAAGGAACATTGATAGTATCTAAGGTAGCAAATTCATACGATAATTTGGACTATGAGTAAGTATGTTTCTCTTAAACAGCTTATCAATTCACGATGGACTATCTGTGAAAAAGTCCTGGTTTTCATTTTTAATTATTGGGTGGCTAAATAAAGAAGTAAATATGAATAAGGTATAGGTCATGCTATTTGCTGCTATTTGAATTCTTCCACCACATTTCTTAAATTTAGTTATGTGCACTGGAAAGAAATGATTGACTTTCCGTCTGATTTCAGATGGGAATGGTGGTATTAACACAGAGTTGCTCAGAAAGGAATACTGGAGGAATATGCTCTTCCACTGCTCCAGCATGCATCCAGCACATATTTACCATACAGTTATGAAGAGTGAGTTCTTACAGTCTTCTAGACTGCATACTGATATACTGATGGAGCTAAGTTTAAGAATTCAGCTAATGATCTAGTGAAAGCTAGAGTAAGCTCTTTCAGTGAAGTACGTGGGCACGTGGATGGGGGTTTCTCCTTCATTCAACAGCTGGGGCTCTATATTTTTTTCAAGAGAAGTTGGACAGGGATTTCAGGGGGCCTCTACACATACAAGAAGTGCTGTGGTGTGACATGAATGACCCTGACCTACTCCAGCAATGTGCATAAGATCTGTGATGTTATTACTAAGAAGTGGCCCGTCTTACAACTGGATGACCATATTAAAGGGATTGCTGGCAGCAAACCTAGCTTTAGCGTCCAGAATTCTATGTCTCTGAAAAGGCATCTGTGTTATGGACCTCCTATTGACAGTTCTGAATTTAACAGGTTTGATAAGTTTGGGACTTTCACTTGTTGGTCCTGCAAAGCCTGTATTTACATCTCTAGAACTAACTCTGTTACTCTTCAGACTGGCTCTATTTGCAGATTAAAACTGAGAGCTGATTTCAGAACTCAGAATTTAGTGAATCTTGCTACTTGTACTAAGTGCTGTCATTTTTATGTAGGCAAGACTAATATGCTGTTTAAAGATAGAATACTGAAGCAACTTAGTGATATTAGGTTGAAATATTCAACTAATGCACTTGGTAAGCACATCATGGATTGCCCAGGACATTGTTTTAAATTCTTGCTATACAACTGGTACTTAAGGAGAAAAAGGGAGGTGACATTGTGCATATCACAGAGGTGGCCGAGATGAGATGGATAGTGAAGTTACAAGCTGATACACTACCCGGCTTGAATGGGGTTGTCCCTTTAAAGCCTGATTGAGAACATGCAAATTGCTTCATTAAATGCCCTATTAAGTACTTCTGTTGTAAGATCTTGATTGGCTGGATTGTTAATGCCTGTTATATTCTCTTCTTTTTTATGGCTTGTCTTTGTGTTACAGTAGTAGATTTAATGAAGGGCTGATATCCTGAAAGTGCTTATATGTTCTATTTTCTTGTTTTCTTATTTTATTAAAAGTTGTTTTAAACTGGCCTTAGCTGTGTTGACCATACTGTTTTTTCTGCTTCAACTTTGGTTTTTGATTCACGATCGGACTTTGGCTGCAGTTTGTATAGTTTTTCTGTTGATGGAAAATAATCCACAGTTTTTCAGTCTTCCAGTATGAAAGGCAAGTTCACCTGTTGAACTACTGGCAGCACACTTGCCTATGTAATATAGGTACTAGTGTTCCCTGGAATACTTTAGGAGCTGACAAGATTCTAAAATATAATACCAAGAATCTATCAATCTCTTTGCCCCATCTAATTTAATTTGCTAAAAACCTTTGGCTTGCATCAAGCATTTAAATGAATCTGGCACTAGGCATAGTAGCTACTATCTCTTTAATGGTTTGAAGAAGATAATACTCTTTGCTGATCAATTTTATAAGATCTTGTATATCAGCAAGAGGTTCTCCGGTTCGCTTCATGGCTGGGGTGCCTTCTGTGTGGGTCTGTATGTCCTCATTATGGCCATGTGGGTTTTCTCTGGGTGCTCTGGTTTCCTCCCACATTCCAAAGGCATGCAGTAGTTGGATTAGACATTCTAAATTGGCCATAGGTGAGACAGCGTGTGTGTGTGTGAGTGAGTGGTACAAATGAACTACCACGGCAGGGCTAGCCACCTGGTGGTGTAAACCTTGGGTCGAGATGATTGTCACTGCTGAAGTGACACCCCAATCCCATGTGCAAAATAAGAAAAGGGGTTGAGAATGGATTCATAGATGGATTGTGTATCAGTACATTTCTAAGATTGTACTGCTTTCACATCTGTTACCAAACTGCTAACTTTAATTTGTTCAGTCTTAATGGTTCCCAGTGACTCTGCGTACTTTAGCTGTTGTTGAATCCCAGCCTTAATTATTCTAGGTACTCTACATGGAACATGAATCATGAAAACTGCCACAGGTGCTATATTCATATGGTACATAGGTGACAGATATTCTATACCTTCAAGCAGGACAGCATAACAGAATATTATTTTTATCCTGCACAACTCTTTCTTTATTCTGTGACATGTTTAGAGACTTTCATAGAAGTGCTAATCACAAACACTATATTACTGTTAGTTAGCCATACTGAGTTGTTTGCCAGTATAGACATGACTGCATATACCTTTCACCGAATTATGATTTTTACATTCAACATTGCATTGCATTTGTACTATATTACCTTTGGGATTGCTCAAACATTTGTGATGACGTTTCTGTGGCTATTCTGCATACCCTCTCACAGCCTATTCCTTTGGGTGCTCAATATCAACATACAGCACATTCTGTGAATCAATTTTTAAAACATATTCCCTTAGTAAGTAGCCTAATTTTTCATCTGTATTCTATGAATTATTTTTATCATGATCCACATAATCCAACATTTTTGCCCAAGATATTTGGTTATATTAATGAATTTCTAATATCTGTTTCTGGTACAACAGCTTATAGTATATTTTTTATACATGCAACTCAACCATTCTCAACCCCATGGCTTTAGTTTATGCCCATATTATGGCAGTAACCCACACGCAGTTACGTACAACTTAATTGTTAAATGCAGCATTGTTTAAGTAGATTTAACCAACATGTTGCACTGTACACCAGCCTAAATGCAACTACTTTGCCTTTAACCTGTAGCTTTTCAGACCAAAAGTCAATTTTGACTTCATTTTCAGTTTGCATTTTGTGCACCCACTCATAATGTCCATCACTGAACGCATTGAGACTGAATGTAGCATTTACTGTTCTCACAGAATGTCCAACAATGTAACCACAACCATTACTACATTTGCCTGAGATTTTGTCTGTAAAGCAATGGGTATTCCCTCCACCAAGTCTGCAAATCTGATTAAATTGTTTATATTTTTATGTCTAAATCCACAATTTAAACACATGGCAGGGTTTTTGCCTTGTTATGTGATAAAAGGTGCCATTTTGGTTGCGGTGAGCTATAGTTTCTTTTTTATTTTTATTCATTTTTTGAATTCACACTTTACTTTCAAATCATTTTTATGATCACTACTATTTCCTCTGTCATGCTGTTTAGTCACACACTCAACTGTTTAATCACTCTGCATAAATGAGTATTTTTCTCCAACGTTTAATCAAATCAACTTCTTCAGGAAGTCTGCCCCTTAGATGTTAATTCTGATGCCAAGCACAATTCTGTCCCAAATAAATGAATCAGACACTTCAACAAATTTGTAATCCCTTTCTATTGGTTTAAAATGAGTGACATACGCATCTGATTTCTAAAGAACCTTTTTATTTCTATTAAAAAAACAAATGTCTCACATATTGTAGGTTCCTTTTTGGCTCAAAATAAGCCTGGGTTTTGCTTTTTAAAGCTGCAAGCTTGTATATTTCTTCCTGTCTAAAAGTAAAAAAAAAAAAGTTAAATATCTTGGTTGCTTCCTTACCTATGACATGAGGCAACACAGGAGACTAGATTCTCTCAAATTTGTCCAAAGTGACCACTTGTAATGAGAAAATATAGAATCCTGGACTTCAGGTTTTCAGAGAGGTTCCCTGCAGTTTCAGAATGCTAATAGGATAGTCACCAAAAGCCAAAAAAAAGAAAAAAAAAAGTGAAAATTTACTGGGATATTATGCAAGAGTAAAAATGAATGGAAAAAGTGTAAGTAAAAGTCATAAATGGTCAGTGTAAGACATCAAAATATGATGGCAGAACTGCAACAGAAAGATGAAAAATGAGATTATGGTCAAGGTAGGACAGATGATAGCTTGTTGCATTTTTTTCAGACTTATTGTTTGCTTACTGTCTTGATGTGGCTGTCACAGTCTGAAGCAGAAAGAATTCAGATGCAACAAGGCTACATGTCAGAGCACATTAAAGTGTAACTTCCATTGCTAACTAGGGCAGATGGGTAAAGAGGCAGGGACACAAGCTGACTGTACTTTAATTGTTTACCAAAGACTGATTTAACCCCCAATGTCATGTGACTAACATCAGGTTAACTTGTGTCTTAAAGGTTTACTACCCAGTTCATATGCATTGTATGTGACAGTTTTCACTATTATTTCTTCCAATCATATGCTCTGAGGGGAAATAACAGCTAATTCACATTTATCTTATTTATATAATACAGTGCCTTTACTTTAAACTGAAGATTTATTAGATCAAGGATTCTCTGCTTCAAATGCATCAATGACATATTTATTTACAGTTACTGCTTCAGTGCATTTGGCATTTCTTACTCCATTCATTATCTTTTGTCTAGATGTATCTTAATATACAGCAATATCATTTACTGATGAATCTCCTTCAATAATTCTGCCAACCAAGATCTCCCAGTTTGATAGTCCTCTGCCATTGTAACCTAATGGGACCAAGTCAGCCCTAATCACTCATTCCAGCACAACAAGAACATTATCAGATGCGTACAAACTCTCCTCCAAGAGATGAACAATAATTATGTGCATAAAATAGAATTCCAGGCATCAGGAAGTGTTTTTTGGTTACCCAACATGCTGTTTTCATTAACTCATCCATTTCGTCTACTCTTTTAATGGGATATGTACTACCTTCTCCATTTGACACTATTAACTCTGATATTTTTCACAGCATTGCACCAATAATGGAAGAAGAGTAACTTCCCATGTGTTATGATCAGTGACCCATTCATATAAAAATCAGGGCATGTGGTTTCCAGCCCGTGCATGAGTGAGGTGTGCGTAGTGGATTTGCCAGGCAGTCTTAAGTATCATGTCTATAAATCACTTTGAGATTCAAAAAGTGTTATAACAACTCAATTTTTTTGACTGTACTTTTATAACAGGTCTTACATTTTAAGTAAGAAGTTTAACACCAGTTTTAATCATGATGGAAATATAGAAAGCATCATAACTGTTCATCTATCTCTTGCTTGATTTCTTGAAAAATGAACTTTGCATTTTATAAATGCCTTTTTCCTTATTTCTATATAATGGCAATCTAATTTTGCAAAACAGTCAAACTACCAAGGCTTTTGTGGCGTAGTATAAAAAATGAGAGGATGTATCAGATGTTTTCAGTCTTTCATTCAGGGCAGTATTAATAGATAGTATTTTAAAACATGAATGCGTCCTCCTAGCTACTGCACACTGTCTTGCTTTGAAGAATATAAGGAAGCTACAGTGGATTAGCAATGCCTGGCAGGAATGACAAACAATTCAGAAAGATCTACTTTATAAAAGGAAAAGTAGAGTGGATGAAAACTTCACATGACTATGGTGAGGTCTCATCTGTGTCATTGTGTGGCTTTGGGTTTGGATCTGAGTGTGGCGGGTCTCTTCTTCAGTAACTATTAACTGTAAAATCTCAGGCTTCGTTTTGCAGCTCAAGGAGGCATCCAGAGTTGCTGGTAACAATGGTAGCCATCAGATACATTTTACCAGCCTGCATACTTCTTAATCTCTTAGAGTACGAATTCTGGATAAAGTTTAACATAATGGGGGATAAAGACTCAAAAATAAGGACAGATTTTAAATACTGTCCTTATAAACTTTGAAAGTTGCTAGAGTAACAGGATTTGAGTTAGCATAAATTTTTCTGAAGGTGATGAAGTCTGAAACTCAAATGAATCATTGTTTAATGACTTCAGCCCTCAGTAATTTGCCAGAAAAGCACAAATTGTATGAATAACAGACCAAAAGTATGATACAAACATCTGGAAAATCTGCAAAAATCTGGACAGTTGAGAGGTATGCCAGCCTGTCTGTTGTAGCTGATCTTGCTGCGATCTATCTTTGGAAATTGTTATGTGTTGGTATCTGATAGCAGGAGCCAGCATTGACAAGCAGTTTAGCAAGGGATGATTCATCAGCAAGTAAAAATAGAAAGTGGAGGCTTTTTGCAGCTAACGTACAGATTTGACTGGATCAGTATTGTTTGAATACACACTTCTACCCTCTTTGTTGTTGGTATTTGCTGAGATTCTGTGACATTCATAACTGTGTACACGAATAGAATTAGAGCATGCTTTTAAAAGGAACAATCCATCCTTAACTGTATATATGTCAATACTGTATTTTTCTTAACTCTAAATAAATTCTTACTGCAGATAGTTTTTTTTTCCTGTCATGTACCTGTTTAGGTATGTTTTTAGAACTGCATTGTTATAGTGTATTTCTCACTTTCTTTCTTTCTAGTAATGCATAATAAATGTTCAAGAAAGCTGATGTAATAATATACATATATAGTGTATAGTCACATGTAAAATTAGACTATTGTATAATATTTATTGTCTGCAGATAATGCTAATTGACTGGTCAGTCCTTGTTTAAATTATGTATGGGTGGTGCAGTGGTGCAGCAGTTAGCATTGTCACCTCAGAGCAAGAGGTTCTCTGGTTTGATTCTTGGCTGGGGTGCCTTCTGTGCAGAGTCTGCACAAACTCCCTGCATTCCTTTCTCCAGGTGCTCCAGTTTCCTCTCACATTCCAAAGATGTGTCTGGAACATTTCTCCCTGGGCCTCCTCTGAAAATAAGCTCTGTCCTAGTCAAACTTTTCTGGTAAACAAATGTTGAATAAATGTATAGAAGTGATACTTTTATGCTTTGAGAGGTTAGCGTAAGTACTGCCTGTTGAGGAGGTTACAGAAGAAGCCGGAGGAAAGGAAATGGCAAAACAAAGGTTGATTATGTATGATATGGAACAGTAAATGGGTTCATAGATTACTGGAAAGTGAGTTAGAATATGTATCAGGTTTAATGAGTTACATAGGCAAAATCAAAACGCGAACAATAAATGGATGACAAAGGTTCAAAGCCAAACTGAAGACAAAACAAACAAAAAAAAAACATAAAGGCCATAAAGAAAACCATGAGACACTTTATTAAATTAAATGTTGAGATATTTCATCTTATTTTTTGTACTTTGTGACTGTTGCTGGGATTAGGTATAGCACGAGCTTTTTCTTCTTTTTTGATCTTATTTTTTGAAAAAGGCTTTTGTAGAGCATAACAAAATAGAGGAATAAATTAAAAATGGTCTCTGTGTATTAGAATAAATGCATAGCTACACAAAATAAATATGGACCCTAAACTGTCCATTTTATATATCTCTCTCTGTCTCTCACTCTCTTTCTGTGTGTGTGTGTGTGTATATATATATATATATATATATATATATATATATATATATATATATATGTGTATAAATGTGTGTGAGTGTGTGTTTGTGTGTGTGTGTGTGTGTGTGTGTGTGTGTGTGTGTGTGTATGAATGTCTATATTGCTAACTAATGACTGTATATGTACCCTATGGCCCCTTGGTGAAATGCCCTTAGTTAAGTAAGCCTTAAAGAGCTTTGAATGCCATACATTGGTCTGTAGGGACCTCATGCTTTTGTTTAATTTGAGGAATTTTGCCTCACATGTCTTATCCAATTTTAAGTCCTCGGACCCATTGTTCTTTAGAACTGCACCTTTAGATTATCAAGACAGTCAATTTACATGAAACGTGACAATTTTGCTATGTTAAAATTCAAATGATGAATAGACACAACGTTAACAGAACAATGGACCATGGCTCAACCAAAAGCCACCATGAGCTTTGTGGAATTTCTAGCTGCCCATTATGAGAGAACTATTGATAAAGATATCATGGAAATCACCCAAATGTGTGAAGATAATAAGAAATTTGAGGGACAACAGTCCTATAATACTGGCCTTAGGAAACTTAGCCAGGATCTTTTAAACTTGGAACAACAACTGAAATATAGAAAAATTAGGATGTTTCAGAGGGACCTAGCTGACTATGATAGTGGGCATCCATTTTCTAGTAATAAACATGTCAGGTTTGAACAAATTAATAGAAAGGTTGCTAAAAGGAAATGACCTAGGTCTATTTTAAAGAAACCTTCCTCATCAAGTTATGACACCTCGGTTGAGGAGTCCTTGTCAGGTTTGGAGCCTGATACCAGTGGTGGCTGGTGACTTCAAATCACAGTGGGGCTGCAGGAGACAGATGAATGGGTGGGGCCAGTGGGAGGGTGTGTGTCCAACTAGGAAAGGGGTGGAACTATGCTCAAAACCACATAAACTGGGACTTTAATTAAATACACTGCCCTGGGTGCCAAACCATCATTATGAGATCCCAATCAAGACAAAATGAAGTGTAGAAGAAAAAAAATATTTCAATGCATTGGCTACATGACAGCTTACTTAATATCTAGATGGAAACAAAAAGGTTGTGGGGCATGAAAAAATAAATTACTTTTTAAATACATTACTGGAATGCCAGTCAAAATCAAGTATAAAAAAACAAGCAGCACTCAACTCAAGCCACTTCTCCTTGCACTGCCCTTCTAATTATAATTTATATTCAGTTTTATAAAAGTACCAAGTAATATGCTAAAAGTAGCAATCTCTGTGATACCCCCACTTGTAAAAATGTTTCTTATCCAAAAAAGACCTGCTGCCTGAGTCTGACAAGAACTGTCTACTTGTTTCATGAGGAAAACACGATCAAAGTAAAAATGAACAGCAAACAAGAAACAAGCTCAAGATAAATTGCTTAAAGGATTACTGCACAGGTTATGGACCATACATGATAGACTGGCATTCTGTTTAGTTTAAGGGTAAAACCTGCAAAGATAACTGCAAGTCTCCAACAAATGTAATGAGCTTCTGAAAATAATGTAATCCTGTCAATTACTACAAATGCTGTCATATGCATTTCAATACCTAAGGCTTATACACTATCTAGTTATGTAAATATTCTCTGCATGGCAACAACAAAAAGGCTTTCAATGTTGGTAATTCTTTAACAGTATGCTTATTAAAGCTTACTTGCATCTTACAGTCTCAGGCAAGCTTACCTGATGGTCATTAAAGCATTGCTACTTAAACACAGAGCAATAGGTGCTGCAACAACATGCATTCTCTGAATAAGAAGAAGCATAAATAAACAGTATAAAAATATGACAGAAAACCAAAACATTTTACAAAATCAACGACAGATGAAAAGCCACTGTAGTACTTGTGTCTACCTTGGATGAGGGGGGGATACTCTGCACACTTACACTGCATAACTGCTCCTTGCCTTGCTTGGACACATCCAGAGTCACTACATGGGGGAGTGGGGTGCAACAAGTATGTCACAATTTGAAATGTCTCTGGCTGATGGTGATGGCCCTGACACATTTGTCATACCTCTCAGCCTCAGAGCAAGAAATCTGGACAAAGCCATTAACAGAAGTGGGACAAAGGCCCAAAAATAAGGACAATTTTTAAATATTGCTCTTATAAATTTAGAAAGATAATAGAATAGTAGGTCTTGCATTAATTTGAATTTTCTGAAGGGTATAAAATCTGAAACTCAAAGGTCTGTTATTATTTTCTAACT
Organism: Protopterus annectens; assembly: GCF_019279795.1. Classification (NCBI taxonomy): domain Eukaryota; kingdom Metazoa; phylum Chordata; order Ceratodontiformes; family Protopteridae; genus Protopterus; species Protopterus annectens. The sequence continues at coordinate 1,983,285,964 of NC_056741.1, read as the reverse complement.
TCAATCTTTAATGATTTTCCACTAATTTGGCAGAAAACCACAATTTTATGAAAAACGGACCAACAATATGATGCAAAAATATAAAATAGCAACACAATACAGCTGGGAAGAGAAGGGACAGTTTTTTAATATTATTACTGTTAACTTGAGCAGCTGACAAAATAAGAGAATCTACATGCATTTCTGAAATTAAAAGTAATCTATAACTCTAATCTTTACAATTATTTATTAATTTTAAACTCTCCACATTTTCTTCCAAATTTGCCATTTTGTGGAGGGATTATTGGGTGAGAGCAACATTTTGAGCCAAAATTGGGGACAGCTGAGAGGTTTGGATATACCTAAAGCGATTTATTTGTGCGTACCTCTCAACCTCTTAATGCAGGAAATTTGGACAAGGCCAAATATATTGGGGGAACATACAAACAGTACTAAAAATTGCTCGTGTATAAACTTAGACAGTTGACAGAATAACAGGTCTTGCTTTAGCATGCATTTTTCTGAAGAGTATGAAGTCTGAAACTCAATGTCTGTCATTATTTAGTGACTTCATTCCTAAATGATTTGCAAGAAAACCACAAATTTTATGAGGAACAAACCAAAAATAAGAAGCAAAAATCTATTAATTCTGCAAAAATCTGGACAGTTAAGAGGTATAGTTCAGCCAGGGCTGTCTGAGTTTGCTGCCCTTCCCCCTCACAAAATCATGGTCGAATGGGGCCTCCCCCCTCCAGCTATTCTAATGTCCCATTACTTGGCTATTTCACTCCATTTACCATAAACACTGTAATGTGCATACTGCTTTACTTTTACGATGATTTGGATTTCATTGAAAAGTTTTATTTTACATTTTACAGCACAAACACTAATAAACATCTGCTAAACAAAGCAATGCAGTCTCACAATGAAAATAGCATTGAAACTTCACTGGCCTTGAGACTCACATTCATTCAAACAGCATTGAAATCCACATTCAAAGAAAATACATCTGGCTAGTAGCAGATAAAGATGAACTTTGGGTTGTTTTCACACCACAGGAAGCATACGTGTTCTTTGATACACCTTCTTGATTGTATTAAATTATATTCCTTGTGTAATACAGTAGAGTTGTTAGAGGGCATTTTAAATTTGTTGTTTTGAACATTTTTCCAGTAAACAATGAAACAAAATGCATGCACCAATAATGACAAAACTGGCCAATTCAGAACATTTCCATCATAAAAGTCTACTCAAACTTCTACAATCCACCAGTATCAGTAAATATGCACAATCTCTGCAGAAGTAAAAGTCATCTAAATAATTCCACATTAAAGAGATTTTAACTAATAAAGAGGTTGCTGCTAGCAAACATCTTTATATTTCATTGTTTCATCTACAAATAAAGTGCCTGTTGCCCTTGTGGAATAGATTGCCTATGTTAAATTAAAAAAATGATAAACTAGTAATATTGCAATAGGGAATGGATGACAAACCTATAACAGGTTCATCATTACTAGGTATCTCCACCAAAGAGGACATTCTCAGGACTGTAGCATCCACCCCCTTTAAAAGTACAACACAGTACTATATCAGCAATGCATCTATATACTGTGGGAGTAGAACCCACAGCCTTCTGCATCAAAAGCAAGTACACTACCTGTTGTACTATTAACAATGCAAGCAGACTCAGCATAAGCAGCACTAAACTTCTCTTCAAGCTCTCAGCTCCTTGTAAAATCCACTCGACACTCAACTGTATCTCTCAACTTTGAAGCACAAAAAATCTGGAAAAAGACAAAATTTATTGGGGGAGGGGACAAAAGCTCAAAAACTAGGGAAGCATTTTAAACATTGCTTGTATAATCTTGGAAAGTTGCTAGAATAAAATGCTGTGTTATCACCATGCATTTCACTGCCAAACTTGAACTCAGGACCCTGTGCGCTACAGTTAGAGCAATATACCACTATGCCAAATCAGCTGTTTCTTGAAAGACAGGTAGACTGAAACTTAAATGGCTATCATTTAGTGAATTCAGTTCTCACCATAGCTCTCAACCTCTTAGCATAAAACATCTAGACAAAGCCAATAATGGGGGGAATACAGCCCCCAAACATATTCAGTGAATTCAGTTCTCACCATAGCTCTCAACCTCTTAGCACAAAAAACCTGGACAAAGCCAATAATGGGGGAATGCAGCCCCAAAAATAGGGACACATTTCAAATATTGATCTTATAAAACAGAAAATTGCTAGAATAAAGGGTTTTGTGTTGCCATGTACTTTCTGAAGAATATGAAGTCTGAAATTTAAATGCCTGTCATTATTTAGTGAATTCAAAATCCAGAAAACCACAGATTTTATGAGGAATAGAGCACAACAAAAATTTCACCAGTGGTGGTGGGTAGTGAATTCAAGCTCTTGCTACCTTGCTCCCAAGGTACAGGATTTGAGTATAGCCACCAGGGATATTTCCTGAGTTTTCTCTAGCCACTAGGTATATTTAACTGGGGCATTACACACACACACACACACACACACACACACACACACACACCTTGCTGTTAAGTATCCTACCTGACTGCTTGAAGTCTGTCTGAACACAATGCTTCAAAAGTCATGCATCAGCATTAGAAAGCCCATAAGAGGAGCAAGCTCCTACCCAGCCTGCAGACGTTGCAGTCCGTCTTCCTAATCCGAACTGTCTCACCAGCAGTCTGGATTTTGTGCATGCTCCAGACTGGTTCAGTAGCAGTCCAGTCTTGGGAAATGTCACGAGTGCGCATGCGCGAGTTCTGGGATTTGTGTTTGTTGTTTTATTTATTTTTTCTTTTGTTTTTTTTTTTTGCTGGGGGGCTGCAGTCCTGCAGCCCAATAGCATGAGCCACCCCTGCCTGATATACAGCATGCCCCAGATTCCCCTGCATCTAAAAGAAGCAACACACAGGTCCCTTTAGGTGTAGACAAAGGAGGGCAGGGAGGAAATATTCTAAAGGTAGACAATATGGAGAGATTGTTGAAACTGATGACCCAGAAATAGATAATAACAACAACGCGTTGAACATTTCTTCTACATTTCTGTCACCTACCCAAGTCAACGTTTTAAATAAAGGTCTTAATTTTATACCTGGCTTCTATGTCTCTGAAGATAATTTTGCACAAGACATTATCTCATTTTGCAGATTACTTAATTTAAGGTTATTTTTTCAGAACGCATCTAATCCTGAATCTCAGGATGGCTTTCTTCTTCTTCTTCTTCTTTCAGCTGCTCCCATTATGGATCACCACAGTGGATCATCTGTTTCCATTTCTTCCTGTCCTCTGCATCCTGCTCTGTCACACCAACCACCTGCATGATTGTTAAGCATCCAAGATTCATTAGATGTGAGGGCATTCTGCGTAATTTGCTAGAGTTCAGAGCTTGAATATGCAGTGCATATTATTGTAGAGTCATCAGCATACTGGATTACTGAGCATTGTGGGAGAGTGGTGTGAAAGTTGTTAATAAAGATGCTAAATAAGAGAGGACCAAGTATGGAGCCTTGGGGTACCCCTGTGAAAGTACTGAGGAAGGGAGAGTAAGACTGTTGCCATTTGGTGGATTGCTGCCTATTGGAGAGATAGCTGTTGAACCTTTGTAGGGTAGGGGGAGAAATGTGGAGGGTGGATAGTTTAGAGAGTAGGATAGTGTGAGAAATGGTATCGAAAGCTTTGGAGAGGTCAAGGAAAAGTGAAGCAATCATTTTACCAGAATCCCGTGCCCGGTTAACTGTATCAAGAAAGAATAGGAGGGTGCTAGTGGTGCTGTGTCCTGATCTGAAACCATGCTGAGTGGGTGATAAAATTTGATTTTCATGCAGGTGGTTGAGGAGTTGGGCATGGATGCATTTTTCCAGTATTTTAGAGAGGGGTGAGAGAATTGCTATGGGTTGAAAGTTTGTGGTGTCTTTGTTGGTGCCACCTTTGTCTAAGGGGAGAATGAATGTTTTTTCCAGATGTCTGGGAGAATCGATTCTTTAATTGATCTGTTAATGAGTATGCTGATGGGATAAGCTATAGAGTTTGCTGCTAGCTGCAGGAAGTGTGGGGGTAGATTGTCAGGGGCACACTGTGGGACAGACAAAGAAATGAGAACATAAGGGCAGAAGCCAAAGTAGCTCCAATTGCAGAAAAGGTCAAATAAAACAGATTACTGTGGTTTGGACATATATGCAGAAAAGGAGAAGCCAATCTGGTGAAGAAGAGTTGTGACAGACAGGAAGAAGGTAAGAGGAAACAAGAACTCCCAACAAAGAAATGGATCGACTGTGTGTGAGAAGACCTGCAACAGTCAGGCATGACTGTTAAAGAAGGTAGGAGAGTGGGACTGAACCGAGTGAGATAGCAACAGGTGACACAATATCCCAACCCCATGTAGAAAATTGGGAAAAGGGGTTGATGAGGATGAAATAAAAGCACATTTCAAGATTCTAGAAAAATGCAACTGATATCTCTCTAGTCATATAACTAAACCTGTTTGCACCCTTCTTCCCTCTACATACTTGTCTCTACTTTTCATTGTGATTCTTTCAGCTTCCCAACTCCGATTTCCACTCTACATATATTGTATGTTTTAATCTTATTTATTTATTTATTTATTTACTGCTGTGTGTTTATTGAGAAAGTCCATCTGAAACCACAGGGTATCCATTTTCAGTGAAGGCCTGGGGAGAAAAGATGAAGGTTACATCACAAAAAATAATTTGTCAAACATTTTACATTACACAATTATTGCATTACAAACTCATATAGACCTATTACGTTAAACATAATAAAGTAATACAACATTTTTGCTTAGAAATACTATAGAGCAGCAAAAACCTTTTCTAGTATGAAATAAAGGAGAAGGCTAAGAGATGTTATGAAGGCCTTCTGTTTGTCCATATATAAAAACCCAGGATGTACAGTAGAGCAGTAGTAGATATCAGAAATGTGGTAAAACTTCAGAGGTTTTACTGCACAGATGTCTGAAATACTAGATGTGTTCAACTTTGAGGAGAGCTAGATTATATGGCAAAATAGTTGTTATTAGAAAGTCAGATAAGAATGACAGAGTAGCGTTGAGAGAGAAGGGGTAAGTGTGTTAGGAAATACATGTATATTTTGTCTTTTGTCAGTCACTTTGTATATAATGTCATTTATCTGTTGCATTTATACTCTCAAGTATATGATGCCATGTAGCTATTGTGGTTAACAAATTCAAAATAAAATTAATACAGTAAACATATCAGAAACATTAAAATATCAACATTAAGATAAAATGTACATTATACAAGAAAAATAAAACAATGAAACTGGTATAAACTAAATAGCAGCTGAGGTAAAATCAGCAACTGGTATAGTTCAAAAGTGATCTGACATGTGACTGAATAAGAAATCTTGAGTGCATGTGTGTGCCTTCTGTGGAAGGTTGGGCACTGGGCTGGCAATTCAACACCGTAAAAACACCACTGCCAATCATGAGCAGACAGGTGACCCGAAAGAAGAAGAAGGGATGTCCCAGCTCTCTTTTATGGTGGTATTGCTGATCTAATTCTCAAAGTAGGTGCTTTTTTGCTGAAGTTATCTGAAGGCATTTTACTGAGGATGGTAATATAGTTTATTTCTGAATGATGGTCAAGAGAGGTTTGGCAACAGACAACATGGTTATTTAGTGGTACAATGAGGCTGAATTCTGATTTTTTGTTGTATATTTGTTTTAGTTTATGGACCAGAGGATTTCAAGGTCTGTATATTATGACACTGCTGTGCGTCAGAGTAGTAACACGTTTAGTTATGGAAGTAGGTGTTGGGAATTATCTTATACTGTATCATTTTCATTGAGTAATAATACATTTTGTCATGATTTGCCTTTGATCTACTAGAAAGACAGTGTGTTATCTAGGATAGTACCTGGGCATTACAGTTTATGAATATAGGGAGTGGTGCTATCCAATGTTCTCTTGATTTGTACAATAGGGAAATGTACATTTTTGTAGAGGTTGAGAGAGAACAGTATGCATTTACTTTTTAATGCATTCAATGTGAGTTGTGAACATTTTTCTAACTGTAGTCGAGTTTTAACTTTGGCTATCGGCTAGACAAAGTAGTGCTGTATCAGCTGCATATAAGATGAGATGAAGTGATTTGCAGTAATTTTTCATATAAAGTTCAATAGTCCTGTCCTCAAAATAAAATAGAGTTTGGGGAATGCCTTGATCCATAAAACATGGGTAGTTCCTTGTCACCACTGTAGACAGTATTTTCTATTTTCTAGGTAAATGTGGATTTACTTAGGGGCCTGGTGGTGGAAACCTACATGCTCAAATTTATATATTAGACCTGAGTGCCGTATGGTGTCAAATGTTTTGGAAAGGTCTAAAACCAGTTTTGCAGCTTCTTCCCTTTTGTTGAGTTTTCTCCTGATTAGGTCAGTAATAGTCGATACGGTTGTGTTAACAGAGTTACTTTTATAAAGTTACTTGCCGAGAGAACATACATTGTAATCCTCAATATGATCATGACTTACTCTTTCCATTGTCTTGGAGATATATTTCGGATAGCTATTTTCCTGGAAATATTAGGCATGGTAGAGCTGCCTCCTTTATTTAGTGGTATAAATAATTGTGCTTCTTTTCACACACATTTGGTACTGTACAGTTTCTGATACTTTTTATGAGTAAGATGATGGATATAGGCAATCAGTGAATATTAAGTTTTATGAATTTCAGCAGTACCATGTCTGTGACTGCTTATCCAAGTCCTTAGTTTTCAATAAGAGTTTGCTAATTCTGAAGATACTAAACTTACCTTTGAAAAAAATTACATTAAATAATGTTCTATATTACCTGAGCTAGAATCACATGAGTAGATTTTCAAAATAATTGCATAAATTCATGTTCTTCATTTTATGTGGGGAAAACAAAAAGACATTTCAAGAATAGAATAAGGGAGCACATCTATGATATAAGGAGATGTTGTTTGACGAATGCTTTGGCTAAACATGCAGGCATATGGTCAGATGCATATGTTCAGGTTCCTAGTTATGGAAAAAGTTATACTTAGTGATTGTGGGGGAGATTTAGAAAATTTTCCGAAACTAGATGGATAATTAGATTAAGGGTGGACATAAGAAAGGGTCTTAATGATAAAGTGCCAGTAAAGCCTCTTTTAAAAGTTAGACCATTGCATAAGTGAAAAGAGAAGTCATGTAAAATTTTGTGAATGGTTTTATGGCACTTATATATTTTTTACCTAGCATATAATGTTTTTTTCTTTAAATATTATTCCTTGTTAAGCTGTTTCCAATTGATATATTTTTTGTAGTTGCTGACTGGTTGTGATTTTATGTTATCAGGTATTTATATTGGCTCTAATGTAAGAGAATATAAATGTCTGAAGAAGCAGTGTATTAACTGTGAAAGCGCTAACTTTTTTAAATACATTTGTTTGATTTTAGCTCTGTTTTGAATTGCTTCATTGTTTTGATTCACTTATATGATTCTTTTATATAATTATAATAATTGCATAATACTTCTGCTATGATTTTATTTGTAAAATTTGGAGAAGGTGATGGAGTGTTTGTTGTACCTGGGGGAAGGAGTTTGTTTATTTGCCAAAATGTCTTAAGATAATTTAAAAATAGGGGGTCCCAACTGAAATGAAAAAGCTTATTTTGCTATTCTTGATAACTTAATTTACATTGATTTATGAACTGCTTATAATTTATCATGCCAGTTTGTGTGTGTTTTTTATAGTGGATCTATGCTTACTCTCTTACATTATTGTATTTTTTTTTGTTTAAAGACTTAGGAGGATAAGACTGCCTAGAATTCTTGTGGCATAAGAAAGGCAGTAAATTGCTGCCTCAGAAAAGCTGGGCAGAGTTACAAGAGGATTCCAATGTTTATGGTGTAAGATGCTTTAAGTACTCATATTATGCATTCCTAAACCTAAATACCTTGACAAAGCTCTGTGATTTGTTAAACTTCCCTTGATTACATATGAAGGCTGAGTGATGGTCGCTTATACAATCAGCTAATATTCTAGCTGAAGTAATGTCTTCTGATTGTGGTACAAGCATTTATGCAAAGAGGTTATGCCTGGCAGATTTTTTTCATCTCTAGTAGGGGATATAATTATTTTGTTTATACCATGTAGCGGAATTGTTTCAGCTGATTTGTCATTCTTTGTCCAGTCAGCATTTACATCACCAACACAAATGGCCTCTGAGTTGCTGTCTTCCAGTGATCAGTTTAAGGTGTCTACTGCTTATCATTGCTACTTCTCGTAAGAATATAGATAGCTAGTATTTTGAAGATGTGATGACCTATTGGCATGGTTATTATTATAGTTTCTTTGCTTATATTGTAAAACATACTTCTCAACTGTCCAGATTTCCACATAATGTCCAGATTTTTGCCTCAAATTTTTGGTCTGTTCATAAAATTTGTGGTTTTCTGGATTTTTGGGGCAAATCAGTAAGGACTGAATTCATTAAATAATAACAGGTATTTGAGTTTCAGACTTCATATTCTTCAGAAAATGCATGGTATCACAAAATCTTTTACTCTAGCAACTTTTTAAGTTTATAAGAGCAATATTTAAATTTGTCCCTATTTTGGGGGCTTTGTCCACCCATTACTTTTGGATTTTGTACAGATTTTTTGTGCTAAGAGGTTGAGAGCTATGTAAAGACATTGTTTACTGGACAGGGTACAATGAAATGACAGAATAATGACTCCGCTTACTCTTTTAGAGGAGATGTCATGTTTGAAGATATTATACTCTTTAGGAGTGAAATTACTATTTTCACATAGTATTTCAGACCAGTTTCCATTATAGGTAATACAGTTGATATGTAGACATTAATCAAACCATGAAATTGTTGTATTTTGTTGCAGTAGCTGCATATGTTCAGGTTAATAATTCTGAATCTTTTATAATTTTTCCAACCTTGCAATTGAGGTACATTTAACCTTGTGTTGTCTACAGTGATTTATGAATTATTGAGGGGAGAGGATTAAGGTATACTTTACCTGCTGAAATTTATAGGTTCAAAGGGATGAGTTTAGGATCTGACATTTATGTTGCTGTGATAGTGGACTTGGTTTGTATGGTCTTCTGAGGTATTTACTGAATGCTTGTATCTTCACATTTAGCATTGGTTTCTTGGGCATTGAAAGGCTGATAAGATCTTTTATAGATGGATAAATAGATGGTTGATAGCTTATTGACTGTAAAAATTCATGTGACAGATATATGTTTTGTACCTGACTGTTGTTGATGCAAGAAGGATTTGATGTTTGGAGGTGTGTGTTTGTGTGTATGAGTATAGTGATATACATATTGGATGGAAGTCCTGGGAAAGATGGCCAATGGGTTAAAGGTATTTATATTTCAGCTTATGGTACATAGTTTATATTAATTAGTAAGGAGCAAGCAGACACATTGGAGGAGATGTTTATCATTGAAGTAAGTCTTGGAATGGAGGTATATGGTATGGGGTGCTTGGTGTGGGTTAGACAGTGAACTGGTAGATCAGAATAGAAATCAAAAGCCACAGCTGCAGTACATAGTAAAAGAAGACATGTAGAAGCAGATATAAATAATCCAAACCAAAGTGAAATCATGTCAAGTATTTAATGATAAAGCTTTTGGATAAAATCTTTCATCAGTATAACAAATCAAATTAAGAACACATTTAAATATCAATCATTTACAATCACACAATATCACACAGCCAATAATATTTCAGAACAATATAAAACAGTTCTATAATGTCACTTCAAACACATTTGCTTAAATTTTAAAACAGGTTTAATTGAAATCAGTTTACTAATACCAGGGGGGTGATCAGCATTGAGCAGTAATATCCATTCATACTCCTTCATTTCCAATCTTGTTAAACAATAGACTACACTTGCCACTACTTATCACTTCCCCTCACTACTTTATGGCACTCCCATTCTTACTAACCTCTAGGCATCACAAAAAGCAAAACTTGAACAATGCTATAATAAAACATGTAAATTTGCAGCAAATACCTCTTTCAGAACCCACCAATTTTTAGTACTAAAAAGTATAAATTGGTTAGAACTGCCCCATCAACTAACATATAAACAGCTTCTTACTGCCTATAATCCGACTAGGTTCCACAGAGCCTGTTTTCAGCGAGGCCGGGGAGAAATGTCCCAATGCTGTGTCTTAAATTATCCAGCATCAATCTGCTTGTCCAGCACTAAATGCCATTCTACAAAACTATGTTCCCACTCAGTCACCATGATCCAGTGACCAAAAACTCTGGTCTATCAACAAACCTATCAAGTCTGCTAGGTATGGTCTGAACTCACACTATGTCAAAGGCCCCAGCACAGCGCCACTGCTGCTCTATTACATTTTTTCAGTACAATAAACCAACATAGAAACAATGGTCTGCTTGTGTTCACCATGTTCTTAGACTTTTCAAAGACATTTGATACTGTCTCACACCAGCAACAGCTCATTTTACTCTCCTCAATAGGACTTTCACAATACTCCTTGTTGTGGTTCCTTAGTTACCTTTACTCCTTGTTGTGGTTCCTTAGTTACCTTTACTCCTTGTTGTGGTTCCTTAGTTACCTTTACTCCTTGTTGTGGTTCCTTAGTTACCTTTACTTCTTGTTGTGGTTCCTTAGTTACCTTTACTCCTTGTTGTGGTTCCTTAGTTACCTTTACTCCTTGTTGTGGTTTCTTAGTTACCTATCTGCAAAGCAACAAGCTGTTAAATGGCAACAAACCTACTCATCCTTTCAACCAGTTACTATAGGTGCCCCTCAGGGCTCTATCCGGGATCCTCTCCTATTTAATGTATTTAGTAATGACCTCCACTCACCATGCTAGTTTAGTTCAGTATGCAGGCGAATCAACATTAATATGTGTGGCCTCAACAATAAATATGCTCCAGGACATTATCCACAAATCTTTCTCCTCTGTAGAAACCTGGCTCAAAGAATCAAATCTCTTACTCATCCCCAAGAAAACTAAGTTAATACTTTTTACCTCAAAAAGTTGTCAAAATCAAAAGCAATTTTTATCACAAAGTTAGCAAATAATACTGTCATTAAAAGTGTAACAGTAAACTTCTAGGTGTTATAATAAATGACAATATCAAATATGACCAGCATATACTGAACACCATTAAATCTACACACCAGAAACTAGGCTTCCCTTATAGGATCAATGGTTTCCTTACACATACAGCAAGAAAACTCTAGCCATCATCTTGTTATTGCCGACTCTCTTATACACTGCTCCTATCCTAACAAACTTAAATGATACTCAAGGAAAGAAACTTGTCTCCTGCTACAATAAAATAGGTAAATTTACCACCAATCTCCCTCATAGGACCCAATATTTTTATAGCTTAAAGCAATTAAACTGGCTTAAATGACAAAACTACCTAACATTTTCACAACTAACTAAAGCACACAACCTCATTCATCATCCAGAAAAATGCCCTGCACTACATAACGTATTACTGACCTACTGCCCAGCAAGGGACCTCCACTCTAGTAACAAATTCTTATTACTTACAAAAAAGTCAAATGATGTTGCAGGAGACTCGCTCTACTCCCAATATATTGCTAAACTCTGGAATAGTATCCCCACACAAATAAAGTTCTCTAACAAACTCAATAGTTTTAAACCACTGCTAAAACATCTTAACCAATCTGGGTCCTGCACATGCTGACCACATGGTTAAAACTTTGTGTGAGCCATACAATACTCTCCAAATACTCTCCTTAAACAGAACAATCTCAACCTCTCATTAAAATTACAAAACAATTTTTATACATAACTGCTACCTGTACAATCCACTAAATTGCACATGGGCTTTCTCTTCAGTAGTTTGCACCTCTGTAAAACCTTAGAATGTATAAATGTAACTACTATTTGTGCATAAATGTAAATAGAAATGTAACTACTCTGTATTTAAGTGGAACTTAGTATAATGCAATGTAAGGAAATTAAACTTTTCTCCTCAGGCCTCCTCTAAAATGGATATTACTCAGTCAGACTTTCCCAGTAAATAAAGACAAATACATAAATAAATACATGTCACTAAGACATGGAAGTCCTTACCTGTAGCCGTCAGGTCAATATCCTCCCTTCCTCCAGTTCTTTGAAACCATTCTGAAAGTCTTGCTGGCCAAAATCTCCCTTTGTTCTTGCTCAACACTAGAGTAAACTCTATCGCGAAATATGAACAAGTACCTATTCATGCCTTACACCTCCTTACTCTCCTTTCTTCACTCACTATCTTACTTCAATCAGTTTCTCTCCCCTTTGTATCCAAATATACCACAACCCTCTTTTTTCTCCCCTTCATATTGCAATTCCTGTTTGTATTATACTAACTTTCCTTTAATTTCTTAAAATGGTTAAAATTTCTCTAAATATTAAATCATTGTCATATAAATTGTATCTGTTCTTAACCAATATAGTCACATTATGTGTAATCTATATAATTATTTAAACTGTAGATGTTTTTGTGTTATTTATTTATGAGTGTAAAATAATTTTTCTTAAAATATTTTTGTAATAAGTTCGAGCTTTTCTTCCTGGGCCTCCACTGAAAATAGGCACCTACCCAGTTGGACTTTCCCAGTAATCAAATGTCAATTAAATACAAACAAACAAACAAACAAACAAACAAACAAATAAATAAATAACCCTATGGTGTATTTAAAAGGAAATCAGGGTGCAGGTATACCCAAAATGTGATAGCATACTACTGTTCAGAGAGCCAACAAGCAAAGTATGCAACCACCACTGTGTACCCCACATCTAGGTTATGCCATCTCAGTTAGTGGTTTTAAGAGTAAGAAAAGACTGCAGACACTTCCAGAGGTTTGAATGAAGGGGCACGAATGGTCTAATGTGTACAAATAATATTTGTCATGAGACCTTTAAGTTAACCTCTATAATCACGTACTATTCCATACTAGAATTTATAAGTAAACAAAGGTAAACCAAAATGGTGGCAGGAGCCACTAGTTTCAGGTAGTTTAGATCTCAGAGCTGTAGCTTACTTCTGTAACTGAGTTATCACTGAATGAGTTAGCACCGAGCTTGTGTAGCAAATGAGTGGTCTCACTGAATGGTATTTATAGAACTGGAGACCGTATTAGGAGAGAGTAGTCAGATTAGTAGAACTGGTGCAGAGGTTGGTAATCAATTGTATTAACACAATGAAATATTTTCACTTATGAAGAAACATGATAATGTGTAAATATTTTGCCCACAGGGAAGACATGGCCAGGGCATATGTAGTGCTTTAACTTTTAAAAGGATTGATGAAATGGGGATTGGAAAGGATGCAAAAGAGGATATTAGAAAGGTTTCTTTTACGGAAAAGGTAGTGGAGTTCAAGAATTCTTTAAAGAACTCAAATGCTGAATGATAGATTGACACTACCTTTATTTCAGACATACAGTATGCATTAGTTGAAGGGAAGGACAACTGTAGCCTTTCTCGAAAGCAAGCTACTTGATAGAATTTTGGTCTCTTTTTTTCAAATTTTATTTGCTTTGCTATTAAGGTGTTTAAGCTAATCAAGATATACCTTTTTCCATCATGACCCAAGGTTAAAAAATAGAAGCAGACAAATCTTTCTTTGCCCTAAATATTTTCTGGTTGCACAACAAATATAATGGCAGGATGCATTGTAATGCAATATTACAGTGTTTATTTTTCTAGCAGTTAATATACCATATAGATACTTTTCAGTCATATCAGCCTGTAATGCATTACTGGGAGTAAGTACAATGTCCTACACTGATTGCCTCAAAGCAGCGTCTCTTTACTTGCCTGGTATCATACAGACTTCTGAGAGGTGATCTTTGCCTGGCATATAAGGCACCCCAGGACCCTCAAACAGCCATAGAACTACTACATTAAAAGACCTAAATTTTGGTTGCAATACAATAGGACACGGAGAGAGAGAGATTCTCTGGAACAGGCTCCATGTGAAGCAGAGCTCCTACCAATCTCTATTTAATTGCAACTTGGACCAATGGATGCCTAATCAGAAATTTACCCCTGTTCTGGATCCCATGTCTTTGATGGACAAAGGAAGTCAGTAAATTACCCCCAATAAATTAAATATAAATCAAATTTATGGGTCACATTTGGGTTGCACAGTTAGGCTTTTAGGGCCCTAGTGGTTGTTAGCCTAGTATACACCTATGAACCTATTCATGCACAATGCTCATCTAATGATCAGTCTCTGAAACGACATTATAGAAATTACATACAATATTTTCAGTGTTCTTTTAAATCAAGCCAAATAAGCCAAATAATAAAAAATGTGGCTGATGCCACACATTTTTCAGACTTTTCCTTATTTTAAAAGTTCCAATAAAGTAAATATCCATTGCAAAGCAGACACTGCAGTGATTTTCTTTACAAGTCTTGATTATTCTGAAATAACTTGTTTTATATATATATATATATATATATATATATATATATATATATATATATATATATATATCTATGGGATTTTAAACATAATTGCAAGTTTTAACTCTGCTATTCTGTGGTTTATATATGTCTTGTCTCTCAACACTGGCCAAATGGATACTCTGTCTTCCCTCAGAGAGCAATTACTATGAGTAGTGTCATCCAAGCTAGGTCATGGCTTTTGTGTTGTAAATTACATCATCATTTTACTACAGTATTATGTTTTATCTTTCCAGTTTCCCATGCTCCTGATCCTATTTCCTTTGGCAACAACAAATTTAATCAAACTCATATCACTACTTCTCTTAAACTCACAAATCTAGTCCACATTTCTCATGCACTTATTATCATCATGTGCAAATATTCCAACATGTAATTCATTTAACAGCTGCTTCCTCCTCTGAAGTCATAGAACTTTTATTTTATACTTTACTCTTCCCCTCAGCTACAGACTGAATTAATTTTAATACTGTCACTATATTTTCTTTTCCATGACTGCACACAAACACACATGCATGCGCGCACACACACACACACACACACACACACACACACACACACACACACACACACACACACACACACACACACACACACACACACACACACTCACACTTTAATAATGCTATGGTCAACATTTTCATTATTCTGATCAGTGTTAATTCTTTTGCATAAACTGTTGCACTTTCCTTTGCTCATCTGTTTCTATGGTAGTTTTTATTCTTAATTTTTTTGGTCTTGTTTTGGTTGTTTCATCTTTTAAACTCACAGAGGGAGGGAAAATAATTGCTTCAAAAATTTGTTCTGGGCTCCTCAGAGATAAGTGATGCATCTTTTCCACATTGAGAAGTATAGCCAGAATTTTTTAAATTATATATCAGCATTCCAAAATGTAGCCCTTCTTCCAGAAATTTTAACCTCTCCATGCCACCCCCAGACATTGCATATTTCTTGTTAGTAGCATACCTACTGTAAAACATGCCTTCCATAGCTCTCAACCTTCTATCCACAAAATGTGGAAGATTGCCTCTCATAACATGTGGAACAGATAGGTAAAGTGAACACTTACTGATGACTTCAACTAGGAAGCTGACAGGATGGTTAAAATGTGTTACTTTATACTTATTGGCATGATTCAGTATTATTTCTATAGATATAAGTTGAAAAATGTGTGACAACCTCTTCCATTGTGGAACAATTTGGATCATGGACTTTTTAAGACCTAGAATGAAGAATGTTCCTTGTAGAGAGGTATTCTTGAGAGGTATAGTGCCTTCTAAAAAAATACATAAACATAAACAATGTCATATACACCAAGTCTCAAGTTATTTTAAACAGTGTGTTCCATGGTAATTGTGGTGCATGTCTGATGACACATTTGTTCACATTTATTCTCAGCAGCCTCATCTAATGGAAATTATATAAGACATGATTCATAAACAAATTGTGCAACATCCGCAGCTGGATTGGATGTGGTAAGAGCATGCAGTCTCTGATAAATAACATTTATGAAATAACTCATAAGAGTGATCAGCATTATTTATCATACGGAACCTGGTAAACTTTCCTTTACGCCATGGTGGTTGAAGTTCTTTGATTTTCTTTAGTTTACTACTTTTATGTACTTCGACTTTTACCTTACTAGTGCATTTTGGTTCTGCTTTTCTACATAATGTATGTACAAACAGGAGCTCAAGCAGGCAAACTGACCTTGGCACAACAAAATCTAAATAATCAAACAAGCCAGCTTAAGACCCACAGAAAAAAAACACCTTATTAAAACTCTTAAAAATGTTAACTTTATTAAAGCTCTTAAAAACAATAAATAAAATACCAATTGTTTACACTGATGCTTCATCAGCTATATGATGAAAAGGTTTAATGAATGCTTGATTAAATAAGATTACACAAGTCACATAACCTCATAAAGCAATTAATCAATTAATCGTTTTCTATTCTGCTTAATGCAGACTTGATGGTTAAAAAGCCATTTTAGGCAGGGAATGTATCTGCTTGAACATAGTTATCTGTTTATATTCAGCGTATTCAATTCTTGTTTTTACATCATCTCCTTTTAGATTTGTATATATATATATATATATATATATATATATATATATATATATATATATATATATACATTGTAGGATAACAAAATTAAATTCATGTGATTTTTTTTCTCCAACTGATGTGTAGAGAGGGTGCACACATTAACCCTCCTTTTTATAACAGAGAAATGCTTATGTATATGGTCTTTCAGTTTTCTATTTGATTTCTCAACGTAGAATGCTGGACAGGTCATAAGTTATTTATTTAATTTTATTTTATTTGTATTTGTTGAACAGGAAAAGTCCAACTGAGTAAAACCTATTTTCAGTGGAGGCCCAGGGAGAAAAGCTCCACATTTAAGTTACACATGATGCACATTGATAATTGCAGGGTAATTTGTCTGTACATGAGCATATTTACATGATTTTTAAATATTTCTTACATGAACATGCCATTAACTATATGTGCAATATTCCTGGAACCACAATCAGCATAAACATTAAAACTTAAACTTTTTCAGTGTAACAGGATGTATAAATGTTTCTTTGTAGATATATCTATAGAACTTACATTTATGAGGGGAACTGTTCCTTTTCTTTGACTTAACCTATTCACTTTAACACTTTTCTGCTACTTATAACAGTCTTTGCTTTAAGTTTCCTGCTTTTTTATAGACAAGTGTCAGTTGTACTGATAAAACAGAACTAAGGCCATCAATACACCTAAGTATATTCCTTTGTTTACTAATAATTATTTGCATTTTTCTGTTATGCACCAAGGTTAACCTTAAAAATGAATTTCTTCTATTGCTGTTAAGCAACTGTTTTTGATAAGAACTCCAGAGCATAAAAACTTTTGGTACAATGACTTAGACAACATAAAATAGAAACAGTTTTAGCCAAACTAAATGAGCCTATAACAAGAAAACAACTACAGATCCTGTAGAGGCAGTAGAGATATTTCAGAAATGTTATGAATTTGAATATAAAGCAAAGAAGTGGGGAAATTATAAAAAATCACAAATGGTAATATTTGTGGAAAACTTAAATATGCCAAGGTAGATGAGGCTCAACAACTAACAGTTAAGTTTGGAGGTGATAAGATAAAAATGGTAACGTATAACTGATCAGTAGGAAAGTCTCCAGTAACAGATGGTATTCCAGTGGAAGTCTGGAATTTAGGGGGGGAGTGATAATGATCTGGAAGGTTTTTTTTAACAGTATTGTAAAAGGAGTGGGGACAACATCCTGGAAAAAGGCTGTGGGGTGGCTGTAATACCTAAAGATGGCAAAGACATGTATGATCCAACTTCCTACAGGCAAATTTCAATTTTAAACCATGATTATAAAATGTTTATGTCTATAATGGCTAAAAGAAGGGCAAAGGTGATGTCAAAATTGATAGGTATGGCCCAATGTGGTTTTGTGGAGAGAGCCAAACATTTGACAACATTAGCAGAACATTAATCATTCAGATGGAAGCAGAATGTAAGTACCTCTTTTACTGGTGGGTCTTGATGCAGAGAAAGCATTTGAGAAGTAAGCGGGGATTTTGTAAGTAGAGCAATGGACGCATTTGCATTTTCTGATACAATAATAATGTTAATCAGAATGATATATGAGGGATTGGAGGGAAAAATTAAAGTGGGAGGGTTATGTTCTGATAAATTCTGTATGAACAGAAAAAACAAGCAAGAGTATCCTCTTTCCCTTTGTTATTAGCAATTTATTTAGAACCAATGGCAAAGAAAGTAAGAGACTCAGAAATTCAGGAATATAATTGGTATGGTGTTCAAGAAAAGATGGCTTTATTTGGAGATGATAATGTTTTGTATCTGAAAAGGGCATCTCAGTGTTGTTGAACACTGAGACGGTTCTTTTTTTTGGATATAAAAGTAATGAAGATAAAACAAAGGCTATAGCTATAAATTATGTACTCACACATGAATTACTTCAGCAATACCAATATTAATGGGGGTCATTATAAAATGAAATTAAGTATTTAATAGTCAGCATGAAAAAAGATTCTGTTCTGGCAGCTAAAGGTATGTGGGAAGAGACTAAACAAAAGATAATACAATGAAACAACTGGAAGCTCTAGCCTATGGATATGGATAGCAATATATAAGCAGTAAAATGATTTTAGTTCCTTTAATTGTATACCCAGGTCAGACATATTTTTATCAACCAGAGGAGAAGTTGTGGATACTAACTAATAAAGAGTTGAAGGATTTTATTCGCGAGGGGAAGAGGGCAACTGTAAAGTAGGATAAGCTGATGCTTCTAACAGAACAAAGAGGCTTAGGATTTTCTGATTTGAAGGGATATTTTAGAGGTACACAGTTAAGACTGTTATACATAACACTGTCAGAAAGCTCCAGTTCGAAGTGGAAAGGGATGATGACACAGGGGAATAATTCAAGAAATAAGGAAAGAATTTGGTTTTGAACAAAGATCCTTAAGGAGAATAGCTACAGTCATACAGAATATCATTTTCATAAAGAAGTAGAATGTATATTAAGAACTAAGACAACACCAGAGTAGAGAAAGGAGATTCTGCCTGTAGGTATGACTGCAATTAGGGGTAGAATAAACAGGCAAGAAGGGGCTGGAATTTACTGGAGGAAATTGGCAAAGGAACCAAGGTATTGGGAACAAATAATTAGAGAGGGAAAGGTAATGGAATGCAAAGAGACCAAGAAGACATTTGGATTGCAGGCTAGTGATTGCCTTCTCTATATCAGGAATTGAAATCAGAGTATAGACAAACAGAAAGGGATAGGAGAATTCTGAATGAAAGACCTGCACTGGTTGAGTTTTTAATTGAATCTAGAACAGAAGCTGCTGTTAAAAGGGATAATTTGTAGGGCATATAAAATGTTGCACATTAACTATAGGAATCAATCAGAAGAGGTCCAAAAAGATTGGGAAAGAGAAATTAAATAAGCAATGCACAAAGAAATAAAGGAAGGATATATGTATGGCTCCCAAAAATTCTAAAAACTCTAGAAGATTTAGAATTTTTGCCTGGAAGTGTTTGGAGGGATATTTTTATACCTCAACCAGAGTACAAATAATTAATTAATTAATAAGTTGGCAAACTTTAAAAGTTCCCTACAGAGTGTAACTAAGGAAATCATGTTTTGAGCTGACATGCAGGATCTGAATTGTCTAGACATACTAAGGCCTTGTTAAGTATAATTCTGGTGGCTGCTATACAAGCAATTACTAGAAAATGGAAATCAAAATCTAAACCAACAGAGATAAAATAGCATGAATTGGGATATTTAGAAAAGGGTAGGAGTAAATTATATACAACATTGGAAAATTGTGGGAAAAATATGTGCAGAAAAATGTTTTGGAGGATGAAAGAGATTTAAGAGAAGGCAGGAATTGAACAATTTATGAAATGTTGCTTTGATTGTAATATATATTAATATATGTGATGTATAACATTTGTAAATGTTGTTGTTGTTGTTTGTTTTTTGGCTTTTCCCGGTTAGGGGTCACCACAGTGGAACTCCGGTCCGCTAATGATTGGCAGTTGTTTTTTTTTATGGTGTCGAGTTGCCAGCCTGATGCCCAACCTTCAACGAAGGCACGCCGATTTAACACATGTTTTTCAAATGCCCACTCGACCGCGGGGAGGACATGCAGACTCCACACAAAAGGCACTCCCAACCCAAGCCAAGAATCGAATGGGAGAACCTCTTGCTGTGAGGTAACAACGCTACTGCTGCACCACTGCGTGAACTAGTTAAATATGGTTTGATTACTTTAATATATATGTAAGTTTGCCTGTGTCGCAAATGATAATTCAATAAAGGTGTTTAAGAGCATTTATATCACGTTATCAAAAGATGAAAATAGCGAGCGCTATTTCATCGGCCCCAAGACATCTAAACATGAAAATATCGAACATTCAGAACAGAGAATTTTTTCCCATGGAAAAAATTTGCTGCTTCGAAATACATACACACAACACAAGCACAACAAACAAACAGCAACCATACACATACACTTAAATTCCTACATCTAACGCTACACTAAACTAAACATACACTACTATCTACCCACTTACCTTAACCCAAACCCTAACCCTAAGGTCTGTCACTATCGCACACATACCTAACCCATGCCCTAACCCTAACTCACTTAAACCGCCCCTAACCCTAAAGTCTGTCACGATTGCACACACACCTAACCCGCGCCCTAACCCTAACCCTAACTCACTTAACCCACCCCCTAACCCTAACGTACAAATAATCACACACTTACCTGAACCCAACCCGTAACTTTCCACCACAGCGCTAAGAATAGAGAAGCCAAAGAAACAGCCAACAGAATTCTTTCTCGAGGAAAGACTTAGCTGTTCTGCAGCTTCGCTATTCTTAGCATTCTCTGAATGGTGTTCGATATCAGAAAATTTGAAGTTTTAATACTTCAATGTTCTGATATAGACCCGTTTAAGAAAATTCATTTCTTCTGGTACTTGATTGTTTACATAATCTATATGAAAATACCAATCTGTTTTCAGTCTGACATTTCTCCATAATTAATTTCTTATTTTCATATATAGTACTTTCTTGAAAGTCAAAGGATAATGTTTTTATTTCTTTAATTTTTCATTATCGGTGTTAATTCTGGCCAGGTTCACCATTTGTCCTTTTATAACATTATTAAACTCAAATGAAGTATGATTACTAGTGCTATGTAAATATGTATTCTGTTTTACTGATTTCTTATGTGCTTTTGTACTGATAAACCCATCAACAGTTTTCTGCATACCAATTTCCAGGAAATTTATATTCCTGTTTGAAATAACAATGCTGATATTAAGAAATCCAACATCTTTTATCAATAATAGATGAATTAAATTAATATTTAGTGTTTCCCCCAAACCATAGAGATTTCATGAGCGAATCCCTTATAAAAGAAAATATATTCAGAAAATAAATAATGTTCAAGGAGAATAAATCGTCCTTGCCATATCAACTTAACAATATTAGCATTTGTGTTTGCTATAGGGGTCCCTATAGCAGCACCCTGTATCAAACATATCTTGGAAAAAATATTTTCTAAAACCATGCTGGGTATTTGATAAATGCTATTTATATTTACATATGAAAATGTTGTGGGCTGATATTTTGGAGCTTTGAACAGAATTATTTTGGATATTGACAATGTCTATTGTGTCAGAATGGGAGGTGTTATATATATGTTTAGAGGAATGTAGGGCATTGTTTTTTTTAGTTTTCTAGCATCTCTAAAGAAGGATTTATAATTATCTTTGACATCAGAAGCCAGACTAAATTCATTGACTTGTTTAGTGGATCTGATGGTGTTCTTCAGTTTTTTGGTAATTATTTTGATATTATCATTGAGAAAAGATATTTTATGTCTACTAAATAATTTAAGCAATATCCTTTTTGTATAGTTTATTTATGGCAGAGGGGCACCAGGGTGGTTTGCCTTTGAATTTGCCATGATACTTGGTTCTGGTAAGTACTGCTAGTTCTATACATTTTTATGATGGCTGCAGCCATGACAACAGCAGACAAGGCTAGATGTGAACATTAGAGAGGGACATGCATATATTAGTACTTGTCATAGCCTAGGCACAATCATGAAAAGTGTTTACAGGACCCCCTACAGTGTGTTCAGTGATGGCTTTGTCACTCACACTAACAGAAATAAAACACCCCAAGTAAGGCTGCCAGTGGTCCTAATGTAACACAGTGTATACACCTGGCCTACCAAAGTTGTGAACACCAATCAATAAGGATTGTGACTATGTCCCCAGTGCACCTACAAGAAAAAAAAAGTATGTCAGATGCTAATAGACAAACAAGTGTAGGATGTGAAAAGATCTATGCTGCATATAACCTCCAACTTTTGATAACATCTGTCATGATGCTGTACTCCCATGTCACATTAAGTGGTGTGCAGGCTAGGCAGAGAGGAATGAGATCTAGTGTATGGAAAACACCCATGGAGAGAGTTTCCCATGCAGTGTTGTTTTATTGAGCATATCGGGTACAACTACCATTACTGTCCTGTATGTTGGTGACTGCTCTACTGGGAACACAACTATGCACAAGTGTGGGTCTGATCATGATGTAGTAAATGTATAACATGTGATGAATATATATTTTACAAGATGACACTCTTCTGCATGCCTCTCAGAAGGAAGGGGTTAAGGTATCTCTCCCAACTATGGCTCAGGCAGCATACAACTGGTTTTGTCAGTGCTGATTGCACATGCTCTCTGCATGGCTGTGTCATAGCTACATACACCTGGAAGCCCTACAAACATGCATTGCATGATGTGTCACAAAGGCACTGATAGCATTGCTGAACAATTTACCAAAGGCCACCAACAACGCATGGTGAGTCATAGGCTGTCAGCTGGATATGATCCTGCAAAGCCCAGCAGCATGGTGCCATATACATGTAAAGCCTCCACCGGTGACTCATTCTCTCTCTCTCTCTCTTTAAAGTGGACCTGGCTGTAGTGCTGTGATTCAGCAGTGTTCACATGTACAGTAAGAGATACTCAAAGGTAAAAAAACATGAAGAAGCAATGGTTGTCTGTGTGTGACCAGTATTTGTACTGTTCACATACTCTGTTGTACTAAAGGATTATATGATGAATGATTAAAGGCTGTTTGCCATCCATTCCAGTTATCAAAAATAACCAAACCCCACATCAATAAACAGCTTAATAATACCCAATAAAGCAGCATGATGATCACAACCCACCATGGGGAGGGGGGGGGGTAAGGGGACTCTATGCCCTGAATCTCTAAATAAACTACTACTGAGACTCAATTCCAGTGGGGAAAAGGAGAAACTTCTTAATTCCCTCTGTTACCAATCTTGCCGTTTATCATTGTAATTTGTCAATGAACAGGGAGAGCAATGAAAAACACCAGATTTTGCCTTTCACTAACTGAGGATTGAGTGCCTTTCACAACTCCCACTATAGATATCTATGTGGTAAACAAGTTGCATGGTATACAGCAACTAAGCCATGACTGAGCCCCAGACTACATTGATTCAGTTTTGGTTGAGACACTGAAATTGCCTACTGCGAGGGGTGACCCAGTGTTGGATGAGGGTGCTGCTTTTATCTCATTGTGGTAAATACACTGGGAAAGTCCCATATGTGGGCTTTATATTCAATGCTGACGTGGAAGCATGAGTCTCATCAAGGAGTTCATGTACTCTCCATCTGAGCATTATGGCTGTGCAAAAACATGCACCTACACTGTGGATCAGCATACCAGGTACTGAACCATGCTTGTAGCTATTGAGCAAAAGGCTATATGAGAAATGTCCACCCCTAACATAAGATGATGGCTACATTGTCCGACTGTTTCATTCCCTTTGTTCTATCATCTGATTCTAGGGATGAGAGGGGATCAGATGGGCCTATTTTGGGAAGTAGACTTCTGATATTTGCAGTTTTGGAACAGGGGCCAAACAGTAATACAAAAAATGGAAAAACAATTAGTGGCAAGTTTCACAGACTAGAAGAAATGCATACATTGTCATCTGTCACATGCAGAACTTATGAAGAAATAATACAGTAGGACATGTTTAGATGTACATTAACTACATGGCTATCACAGATACTGCAGTGGCCACAACTGGCTAAATGCAAATGACTTCCACCAACCAATAAGTAGGCATGTGCAATATACAGGCAACCGCCATGTCAACAAGGAAGAAATTACACAATAAGTGACAACATTGTATGATAACTAAATTAGTTTCTTCCTTTTTCAAAAAACAAAAAGCGGAACACAATGGAAAGGCAAGCCAGCACTGTGAGAGTCCACAAAACACTTTATTAATGCTACTGAGTTCACACGTTTTTGTCTAAGAATGAATTCATCAGAAAAAGCATCCATTAACAAAAATATTTTACTTAAATACACTCAATTATTCATAACACCAATCATCAACCTCCCCTAATTAATCAATAAATGACATGAAAAACCACCATGGTGAGTTCATCCTCTGAAAAATACAGAAAACAATTAGTTGAAAAACATAATTTTGAAACTTATACAACTAAACCGTTAAAGTTTCATAAAAAATCTACCCATGTCTATCTAAATAATCATTTTTAAAATGTATATTGTTAAATAGACTTCTAAAATTCATAAAATTAATTAAAATAATTCATTAAAATAAACACATATGGACATTCAAGGTATACATATGTATACATAAGACCCCCTGCTGGCCAAAAAGTATCATTGAGAATGTAAACCTTTAAAATTCATGTTGTAAAATATTAAATAAAATGTGTACAATGCGTTAAATCATTCTAAGATGAAAGACTTCTTACTGATTAAATTCATCTCAAAGTTTAGCAGACCTTAGTTTTAAAAGTGGAGCAATATTAATGTGCTCATTGAGTCCTGGGTATCTTGCTGCATCCAGGGTAACCTGCCAGTAAAGTTCTCTGTATTCTAGCAGGTTTTCCCAATCTCCACCTCTTGTGTCCACCTGTACTTGTTCAAGAATGTAAAAGGTGAAAGTGGCCTGTTGACAATCTACAGTGTGTTTGTGTAAGGCATTCTTAACATTTTTTGACTTAATTTAATACATATGTTCATACATACGCCTACGAATTTTTCGCTCCGTCTTACCTATATAAAATGCATTACAGATGGAGCACCTAGCCATATATACTACTCTCTCACTGTTACAGTTAAAATAAAACTGGCCACTAATCTTCCTATCCATACTAGGAAGGTAAACACATTCAGTGTGTGCAATGTATTGACATTGAGAGCAAGCCCCACAGCGATATGTTCCCTTGGGTTTACCACCCCCTTTCCTAGGCCTACCATGATTCTCTAATAAATTGTTTAAGTTCTTCCCCATCTTATAAGTACATTTTAGGGGTACATTCTTTTCAAACGGTAAATCCGTGAGGTCCAAAAATGTGTTCCATTCATTTCTAACAATATGGTTACAATACAAAATGTCAGTATTGAATTCGGTAATGAACATCCCATAATTGTCATCTTTGCTCAAATTTTCTTTTTCAGTCAGTTCATATTTGTCATTAAATATCAACCCAAGCACCGGGCAACATTTTTTCCCCTGTTGGAACTGACATCCTGTCTGATGTTAACCAAAAAGTCATGAGGATATCCTCTTTCTCTGAAAAGAGCATCAAAGAAATCACATTCTAGTTCATAGTCAATGTCTCTGGAAGTCATCCTGCTGGAACAGATGTATTGCCCCCTTACTAAACTCTTTTTCTGAAACAGGGATTGTGAGCTGTTAAAATGTAAAAAAGAATTGGAATAGGTGTTTTTTCTAAAAATTCTAGATTTGATATTCCCATTTTCTGTTACATCAATCTGTACATCTAGAAACTGTAAGATATTCTTGGAAATATTGTAAGTAAAATGCAAAAAATCGGTGGTGGTCTCTATATAGGCTAAAAAATCTTGTAACTTTTCTCTGTCCCCAACCAAAACAAACAAATATCATTCAAGAATTTTACATATTTTATCCAATACTCTTTGAATTCAGAATCAAGGATGAATTTCTGCTCCCACCAAGCCAATACAATATTAGCGTAGCTGGGGGCACAATTGGCCCCCATCACTACGCCCTTAAGTTGATGAAAAAATTCTCCCCCAAAGTATATAAAATTGTTATGTAACACCAGCTCCATTAGATAAAGAATCAGGTGCAAATCATAGGTGGAAACCTTACATCTCTAAATCAGAAATTCCTCTAATGCATTGTACACATTTTATTTAGTATTTTACAACACGAATTTTAAGGGTTTACATTGCCAATGATACTTTTTGGCCAGTAGGGGGTGTTATGTATACATATGTATATCTTGAATGTCCATATGTGTTTATTTTAATGAATTATTTTAATGCATTTTATGAATTTTAGAAGTCTATTTAACAATATACATTTTAAAAATGATTATTTAGCTAGACGTAGGTAGATTTTTATGAAACTTTAAAGGTTTAGTTGTATAAGTTTCAAAATTATGTTTTTCAACTAACTGTGTTTTGTATTTTTTGGAGGATGAACTCACCGTGGTGTTTTTTCACGTCATTTATTGATTAATTAGGGGAGGTTGATGATCGGTGTTATGAATAATTGAGTGTATTTAAGTAAAAGATTTTTGTTAATGGATGTTTTTTCCGATGAAGTCTTTCTTAGATGAAAACATGTGAACTCAGTAGCATTAATAAAGCATTTTGTGGACTCTTACAGTGCTGACTTGCCTTTCCGTTGTGTTCCGCTTTTTGTTTTTAGTTATTGGAGACTGTTGTGGAACCTTAGCTCTCTTTTTCGATTCTTCCTTTGTCAAATACTTTATTAAAAGAAAGAACAACTCAGCCAAATACAGCTGACCTCAGTAGATGACTTGACTTACTGCAGAGATTTATAGATAAGATACAGGTAAAGACCAGTACAGTGAACAAATCAGCACTGTAAAATTCCTTTGAACAAAAAACAAATATCATCTTGAACATTTTTAAACATGAAAAACGCAGTAAAGTACAAACCTTCTAGGCTTTTTTAAATGTTTTTCTTAATGTCTATAACCATTTTATAAAATGCAAGTGAATTCTTCAAAATGACTTTTCTTAAAGAAAGTCCCATGAGTTTTATTCAAGTGTAACAGCATTTCTATCTTCCATTCTTTGAGTAAGGATTTCCAATATTTAAAGATATCTGATAGTATGACAGCTGTGATATGTAGTGTCCAAGTCTGAACCACATTTTCTACTTTCCATACACCCTGCTGAATACTAAGTGACAAAAGAAAATACCCCCAGTATCCAGTGAATTTACATGTGTAGCCATTCTAATTGCTTCAATTACTTGTCTCTCCAAAGTTCCGGTTCAACTTGATAGTGCCAAATCATGTACAAATACCCTGCTCTAGTTTCCTAACATCTCCAATAGCTGTTAAGTATAAGCATATGAACAACTATGAACATCTCCAATAGCTGTTCAGTATAAACATCTATTTGTCTTTCAGCTGAATTGGGGTTAGAATCCACCTGTATATCAATTTAAATAATATAAATGTACTAATGGCAGGGACATTACTATCAACGTGCTGCACAGAACTCTCTGCACAACTCTTATTTTCAATCCTATTACTTATTTTCATCTCCTATATCTACCTCAGTTAGTCCAGCTGATCTCTCCTCTTGTCTGTAATGAGGGAATAAAGTTTCTTTAGTCAGCAAACTGATGTCATCTTTCCTATCTTGTTTGACATTTTCCCTCCTTTCTATTACCCGCATTTTTTTTAGTAAAAATTTGTAATTGAAAATATTGCTACCATGCACCCTAACCCCCCCACCCCCCATTTTTTGGGACAGTTCCTGGCTGTATAGGAGCTCCTGCACCAACTTTTATATGATAGATTCCTGTATTTGTTCATTAATTCCAATAAATCATCTTGTTCTCCACTCTTGGCTCTCTTGAACCCCATGGGTGCTTTCCTGTTTCTCAATTCCTGATGCCCAGAACTATTTGAAGCTAGTGTTTTTCAAGCTAAGCCCCCCCCCCCCGATTCCATATATATTTTTTTATCTTCTACTATGGAGGGTCTATTTCTTATATTACATATATTCCAAGTTTCTAAAGCTTTCCATGTAGGTTTTTCTTCATCCCTTTTCCAACCATATTGCCACCCTGTTGCTGCTGCTTAATATGTAGATCAATCATGAACACAAAGGCACTCTTTTCTACACTGTACAAACCATTTCTTTCTACACATCCTACAGAAAGTGCATAAAAACTTGTGCATTTTAGATGGGTATTTAGTATATACAATTCTGGCAGATGTCTTATAAGAAAAGATATTTGAGAAGCAGACAGATTCTAATTACTCTGACGTTATTCATGAAAGGAAAACCTAAGGTTTTCCACCACTTGATTTTCTCTTCAGTATCTTTCACAAGTGATTTGGTATTTTGGTCAATTATTAACCTCCTATACCATGTAAAACTAATGCCCAAATACTTTATCTCATCCACTAACTTAAAAGGGTTGTGTTATCTCCTGCCATTCTTTAGTCCCTGTGGTGTTGATGGGGAACAAAAGTGTCTTGTGAAGATTAACTTTAAGACCTGAGATTTGTTCATAACTGCTTAAGACCTCCAATATCTCAGTGATCACCTGGTGTGCATTGGAAACCTATATGACCACATCATCTGTGAACCACTTTGAGGAAAATACCCCAATATTTTGAGTACTTATGACTGCATGAGACAGATGCTGATGCAAATATTGAATTAAAGGTTCTGCCACTATTGATTGTAAAGAGCACACAAGAGAGGGGACATCCCTTCCATATCCTCTTGACAAGGTGTAAGGGTGCTGATTTGATACTATTAGAAATTGGATACACACTTGGTGTACTGTATAGGAGCTTACATTTATTTATATACCCCTCAGGAAAATTCAATACTTGTAATGCATTCCACAGGAAGCCCCAATTTATCAAATCAAATGCTTTATGGATGTTCACAGGCATTGCTGCTATAGGAATTTCCCTTGTCATGGCACAACTTTGTATGTTATGCCAAAATTTAACAAGGTCAGGAGCTGCACCCCTTCTCATGATAAAACCTTGCTGCTTGTCAGTTATTATCCCAGGTGTAATCTTTTGAACTCTATTTGCCAGAATCTTGGTAAATATTTTTACAGCCAGGTTCAGCAGTAATATAAGGTTGTATGAATCTGTTCTGTTTTCCTTCATTTCTGCTGCTGTTAACCCTTTTTTTTCTCAATCCATTTTGCCAGTTCCTTATGGTAGGACTTGCAAAATTTGGTAACTATGCTATCTGGACCTGGTGCTTTCCTTCTTTTGAGGCCCTTTATTGCCTGTATTATCTCTAATTCTTTTATCTCAAATTGTTCTCTCTCTCTTTCATTCTGATGTTTCTAATTTTGCTAACTTTAACTTGGACAGAAAAGTGTCTGTTTTATCCTCAATCTCTTGATTCACTTCAGTGCCCCCCCCTGCAAAATATTTAGCAAAATTCAATTAACTTCACCTGGTTTAGTAGTTACACTTTCCTCTCATATCTCAATCCTTGGATAGTTATTGCCAACTTTCTTTCTTTTAATCTAGCAGTAAAATTGTGAGTATCTCTTCCACTTGTTATGTAATTCCAGAAATAGCTTCTTCTTAATATTGTCTTTCAGTTTCATATTTTGACCTAATAAAATTTTATGTTGGCATTTCTATATTTAATATTTCTTCTTTAACTCAGCTATTTTTCTCTGGTTTGCTTTGAGCCATTCTTGCTTACACTGTACTCTTCCTTTAGTTTATTCCTTGCCCAAACTTAAAAAAAAAAGTCCGTAGGTAGGTAAAGAAACACTGCTAGCTGGATATCTTCCCAAAATTCTCTCACCTCCTTCCTTAATGCCTTCACTATTTCTTTTCATCTCTTGGGAACTTTACAGTTATCCAAGGTGAAGTGGACAATGCAACAATGTGACAAGAGTATTAACTTTGTGAAATACCTCCAAAGTCTGAAACATGAGATCCATGTGTAAAATCCAAAAATTGATTCTGTCATCATTGCCTACCTTACTAGCCATTTAATTAAAGTTCATTTCCTCAGGGTATAGTGTTCACCAAACATAACTAAGATTCAGTTCATCTGTCCCCTCATTTAGCACTTAATTACATGTTGGTAATATTTTCCACTCTGATGGAGTCCTGTCTCTATCTGGGTTTCTCATGACATTAAAATTACTCCCAGTTATTATGAAAATATTATCCTGGTCCTGTTATCAAAGCCTATGGAAATATTATTCTGGGCCAGTAATTGAAACCTATTCTACAACTTCTGTAAGTGACCAGGTTTATCCTCATCTGGACCATAAAAGTTGCCTATGAACGAGCAGTGTACCATGCTCCATGTTTACCTGACATGTCACCCATTTCCCTTCTTCATCCTTTGTACTTTTCTCCTTTAGCCGATGGTAGTTAACCCTCACCTTTTTTATAAACCTTGAACAGCTATAGACTGCTTATCATTTCCAGCCTTTCAAAAAGTTGTGAGACCTTTAATTCGGATTTTCATAGGATCATATGAAGTTACTTGGCTAATGGCCAGAAGGCCCTTACAAGCCTAGCCAAGTTCTACCCTTCTTTCCATGATCAGCACCTGATGCCCATGTCCAAGAGGGGCACTTGTGGAACCCCCAGGATGAGTTTATGGTTACCCATCTAATCATCCAGATTGCATTTGAAGAGGACCATTCAGGTGGTTTGTTTGACATGAAGTCGGAGTCTGTTCTAAAGGTGTGGTATCCTCTGGAAGACAAATCTGTCCCTCCAACAGGTTCTATTAATGTCACATAACAGGTTAAGGTCTTTAGAGCAAGTAACCTGTGTACCATTTGACTTGTGGATATGCAGCATTTCCAATAAAGTAGGGTCAGAGACTGCCTTATATGCAAGGCAGAGATCACCTCTGAGGAGTCTGTATGAAACAGAATAAAGTGACAGTGATTTCAGACAATCCACATAGGACAGATGCTAAAGACCTTGAATTTTTTTTGTGAGGAACCTTTGTGGTTTCTCTAATTGCTGTAGGTGCTTGGAAAGGTACATGCCAAAAGGGGCATTGTACTCAATTATTGGCCTGATGAAGGAAGAGTGCAGGGAGGTTATAACTTCTTTTTTTCTGGAGGCAATGCCCTTACTTATGAGATGGGCAATACAGAATGCCCTTCTTACCACTGTGGAGACATAATGATCAAAGGTAAGATTGCTGTTAACCTGTGTGCCCAGCTCTCTCACCACTGAGTGCGTACTTAGAGTGTTGCTATTGGAGGTGGATTCCCCTATTTTCACTATATGTTCCATCAGTGAGCCAGTTAGTGACCCATCTAATGATATAAGGGTTGATATCTAGCTGGGTGAGTTTGTCAATGATGCCTGAGTGGGAGATAGTGTCAAAAGCCTTGGCTAAGTCTAGGTAGGCTGTATGCACAGATTTCCTCTTGTCCAGGGCCTTGGTGACTGTCTCGAAGAGGTCCACCAGGTTTAACAGGTATGATCTCCCTTTGACAAATCCAAACTGAGTAGGGTCAAGTGTTTGGAGATCACCTATATCTTTGTTGATAAGGTTCATGATGATTAGCTCCATGGCCTTGCAGATAAGGCTAGTTAGCCTAATAGGTCTGTAGCTCCAGGGGTCAGTGGAAGCACCACCTTTGTGCAAGGGAATACTGATGGCTGTTTTCTATTCAGCTGGGATGAAGCTAGTGCTCTGACTGTGGTTGAAAAGAGTACCCAATGGTGCTGCTAATTCTTGTTTGAGCTCATGTGGGATGCAGCCTGAGATGTTATTTTTGGTCTCATATTTAGCCTTCTGCTAGGTTTGCTGATTTTCTTCATAAAGTTGGAGCCATTTAAGGGTAAATACATTATTAAATAAATAAACTAATCCTTGGCTAATATTTCATTGTTTGTAAATATATGGGACCTAATACCTGAATGCTTTTTGTTGTAAAAAAATAAGAACTTGCTCCTTATTTCTAATGCACTGTTAAGATTTTTAGGGACCAGTGCTGTGATTTTTAATGTTGTGTAGCTGAGTGGCATGAATGCACAGGTAATATATACTTAAAACAAGACTGTAAGCGTAGCACTGATGTAGCAAATTAAAACATGCAGATTGCACAATGGCAAGTTGCATTATTATTTTATTATTTTAGTTATTGGTATTTAGAGAGGTTTAGAATAAGGGCTAGGTAAGGAGATAGCTTCAGTGGTTTGTGTATTTCTGAGTTAGGGTTTAAGAAAGGGTTAGGTAAAGGAATGGTATTTGTGGTGTATATGAGCTTGTGCGTGAATATTTTAGAATGTGTCAGTGAGTTTATCTAATGGCAGTGTGTTTGATAGTCTGGTATTGAATGTTTTTATGTGTGTGTGTGTGTGTGTTCATTGGTTAGGGTTAGAGTTAGGACTAGGTTAGGGGATAGATGTAGTGTTGTGTTTGCTTGACAGGGTGTGTGTGTATAAGCGTCTTGTGAAGTAGTGTTAGAGTAAAATTAATGTGTAAGGGTTAGAGAGGCAGGGACAAGGTAAGGTTTAGCTTTCAAAGCCCCCCTTACACTTTATTCATGCATGCTAACCTTACCTGTACCCCTAACCATAACCCTACATATTAATTTATAAAAAACCCTTTCCCTAACAGTAACACTATTCAAACAAATTTAGTCTGAAGTGATTGTCAGGGTTAAGGCTAAGCAATTGGAAAAAGACACTGTTTATTTTCTTTTTTCAGTTGCTTGGTGTTAAATATTTTTTTCCTGTAGGTCAGCATCGATGTACTGTGCACTGATGCTTGTGAACTTTGATCCTAAGTAGTATAATCACACATTTGGCTTTTCAAAGGTGCTATATTATTTTCTGAAGCCATGATATAAGGGATTTACAGAGCCATGTGTATTAATAAAATCAAGAGTGGTAGTTTTGATGTGGGACAATAGCCAAAGGTCTAGTATGCAACCAAACAGCAAACGAACTGGGCTACAGTGCTTCAACAACAAAAATCTAGCTCAGACAAAACAAAAGCACTTAGAAGAAGCCCACGACTCCTCTTGGTGTAATACAATATTTAATGTGTTTTGGCTTTTGGAAGCATTTATGTGTATTTACTGAGGCCCAAAGGGGTATTTTTATGTGTTTTTTTTATTTTTAAACAAGTGGAGTGAACATTACATATTTTATTACACCAAGAGGAGTCGTGCGCTTCTTCTAAGTGCTTTGGATTTGTTAAAGGTCTAGGATGCTCAGTTATGGTTGATACAAGCTCCTGACCCACTCTCAGCATGGTTTTAGACCCCACCACAGTACCACCACTGCCTTCCTCTCCTTTTCTAATGTAATAAATCAAAACTGTAACAATAACCAACTTTCCTCTGACCTCTTTCTTGATCTCTCCAAGGCCTTCAACATAGTTAACCACCGGCTACTAATACAAACACTGGAAAATATTTCCCTAGACAACCAGGCAAACCAATGGTTTCAGTCTTACCTGAATGGTAGACAACAGGCTGTCCTATGGAAGAACAACCTATCTGCCCTCCTACCTATTACCCTTGTAGTCCCCCAAAACTCTATCCTAGGACTCCTCCTATTTTTGATCTTTATCAAAGATCTGTACAAGGTTATCCCAAATGCAACTTGTATTCAATATGCTGATGACTCAACTTTAATAAGCTTTGCCACCTCCCCAACAGTGCTGCAGTCTTTATCCCAAACTGTTATTAATACAGTTGAAATGTGGCTCCTTAATTGTTGTCTTCTATTAAATCCTAATAAAACCAAGCTGCTGCTGTTCGCCCCTACTTGCAGGCCTACCATACCAAGCTTCACCATAAAATTGAACAATGGCATCATAATTTCCCCAGATCTCTCTACCAAGCTCCTAGGTGTAATAATAGATAATAACCTTAAGTTTGACTTGCATGTTAGCCATACTATTAAAGCAGTAAGTAAAAAACTTGGCTTGCTATACAAGATTAAACCCTTCCTAACTCCCCTAGCTAGGACTGTCATTACCTGTACTCATCTACTCTCCACTCTCCTTTAAGCCTCCCCCTTATTCACTAACTTGAGTAAGACTGACCTGAACAAACTCTCGAGCTGCTATAATCACATTGCTAGATTTGCCACTGGGCCATCCTATAGAACACACCACTGTCTTAACCTCAAACAACTAGGGTGGCTGGAATTACCCAACCTAAAACAGATCAACCAGCTAGTAGTCACCTTTAAGACCCTCTACCAGCCTGAAAATACACCAGTACTTTGAAATCTTATCATCCCCTACCAGAACCTCAAAGCCCTTGGATCATCCAACAAAATGTTAGTCAATACTTTCAAAACTAACAACTCAGCAGGGGATTCTCTGTTTGCTAACTCTGTTGGTAAAATTTGGAACTCACATCCCACCGACCTAACCTGTAATCTCTCTAGCTCAGTTTAAGAAAAGTCTTATACAATACTTCAAAACATGATGGCTATACCCCTGCTCTACTCCCGACTAACTCCTTCCCCCTCAACTGTGCCCATTGAGGACATTTTGTTACAATATCCTACTAGTATGGTATTAATATACATGACTGAGTGATGTGTTTTACCTTTTGAATGTAATTCTGTATAGAATCTGTAAAATACTGACGTATATGTGTTGACTAAGTGTTGTGTTTTACCCTTTATTGAAAGTAAAACTGTAAGGAATCTGTAAAATGTTGACTTATTGTAAATCTGAAATAGTCTTGTATTTATGACTGGAGCTTTTCTCCCCAGGCCTCCGTTAAAAATGGACATGTATCCAGCCAGACTATTCTGGTCAACAAATGTAAAATAAAATAAATAAATAAATGATAAAGTTGTTCCAAGTGGTGGAGACATTTTGAGTTGTTCACAGGCAACTACTTGGCTATCAGTCTACAGGTCATTACCTAACCAAAAATTCCTTCTGAAAAGTTCCTGCTAGCTTCAGGGAATGAAAGACAAGATAGACCGGGGAGAATATCTTGGTATTTTGTAACATGTCTGTCAAACCAACAAAAGCTAGTACAGCAATCTTGTGTACTTAATAAAACCCCTGGGTAATAACTCTTTTTTATATCTTCTTTAAAATTCAAAGATATATCTGGTTCTAGTAAGTGTTTTGTCAAGCAACAGGCTTCACAATTTCATTAAATATTTTACCACTGACATAGTATCCCTGGCTATTTTAAAGTGTGTTAGTGGACATTCACTCCACTAAAACTAACAACATAGCCAGCTTTAGGTACTTGCAATACATGTGGCTGCAAGGGAGCTCCCTTACTCATCTGTGACTGTGTGGGGGCCCCATAAAAGCTGCTCCTGGTTGAAGAAAAATGAGGAGAAAATGTATTAATTTCCTGATTATGCTCTCTATCTTGAACAGGTCTGTGATATGACCCTGTAGGGATAAAGCTGATAATGAACATAAGCAAGGTAAATACTAGAGAGATCTGCAGCCCAGAGTGCTCTCAGTGCAAATCTTGGATTTTAAGAAAAGCTGATGCCTCTGATCTTCAGGGATGAAGATCTTCACTTTCAGGGAATTATAGAACAATGGCAGAACACCACATACTGCAACTTTCAACTTCTTTGTAGAAGAATCTCTAATTCATTAAAAATGTTAATAGTATAACACCTGTGCATCAACATGCATTTTTAGACAATAAGCATAAAACCCTGATGTCTGGCTATATTGACTATGTGTTATCCTGAATGATTTACTAGTAAATCAAACTTTTTATAAAGAGCAGAGAAGAATTATGAGAAAAATCAGGAAAGGTCTGCAAATTCAGGGATAGTGACAGGTTTGCATTACTCCTCACTGAGGTAAATAAAAGTGACTTACCCCTGCTGCTGTTTGACGACTGCTAAACGGCAGTCACTGATGTGGTGTGCCAGTACCAGTGTTATACAATGTATTGCTATTTCCTGAAATAAGTGCAAAACTAATACTGATATGGCTTATCCTTGTATGTATGTGCATGTGTGTGTAAAAAATATCAATGATTTTTATCTGTGTGCAGTGCATACCCAGTAATGCCAGGACACATACATTATTCTTCTGGGTAACAGTAAAAAATGTACCTAACAAGTAATTATATTTCAAAAGTAATGCATAAAATATATCACAGAACATTCAGGCACTTAGATCTTTCAAGAGTCTGGGGGCTCCTAATCTACATACTGTATAACTGGATACAGGGGGCTCCCTTAATCATCCTTGACTGTGTACAGTCCCCACAAAAGTTGTTGCTGGTTGGGGAAAATGAGGAGAAAAATGTATTTATTTTCTGATTATGCTCTTTAACCTGAACAGGGCTGTGATATGACCCTGTTAGGATAAAGCTGATAATAGCCTCTGCTCTCAACTGCACCCATTCTAAACCAGCCCTGCTCGTGTACAGAAAGCTTACTACTTCTTTAATTTTCATCACAGTCAAACCTTAGAAGTGTGCACATGAGGTTATTATAGCTTGTGTTCGGGCTGAGGATAGTGTGGTCATTGTTTCTTTTACTTTTCTCACAAACCTCAAGAGATGGCCAGTGTTACTATAGCTTGTGTAGGGGCAGTGTACTGTCTAGAAACAACAAAGTGGAATACACTACTGTAATCATTATTTTTTCACTTTCCTCACAATCACACTTCTTTCACGATTACATGTAGCTACCCTTGACAGTTTGGGTTGAGGAGTGAGAAGGCATGCTATGTATACGTATGTCAGCAGTCACATGAAATACATGACTGTGGCAATTGGAAGCTTTGCTGTCCTCCTTGTCTAACATCAGAGGGATGCACAGATGGTCTTTTTTTGGGGGGGGGGGTTAGGGAGGCAGGTAGTACCCAGATAGGACCTATGTATCCACTCAACAACTGGCTTGTTAGTTACTGTGAGTTACCATTTTGTCATCTTGGGTACAACTTATGTCTTTCTTGAAAGAAAAAAAAAATATGTGACTGAATTTGTTTTTCTTATTCATGTTTTTTGTTTAGGTCACCATTGGATTAAGAAGATGGGAGAATGATCTAAAAAGCATCCTGGAACATCTGTAACCCTATGGCTTCTTGGGCCGTGGCTTATTTGAGTTATTGCCTAAATGGTTATTACCATGCTTACTTGGTCAGGTAAGGTGTGTTGAAAGGATGCAATGGATGCAAGGAAAACTAAAGCTGAACAGCAACACCATTTCTTTCCTTAGTCATAATTTCTGTTCAAGCCTTCACTGGATGAAATGGTTGTGTAAAAAGAAAAAAAAAACTTTAAAATGCACTTTAGAGCATATAGGAACTTATGACTTCTTGAAAAAGCTGAAGAGTATGGAAAATATGAGAAAAGGAAGAAAAGAGTAATGTTCATGGTGTGTGTGTGTGTGTGTGTGTGTGTGTGTGTGTGTGTGTGTGTGTGTGTGTGTGTGTGTGTGTGTGTGTATATGTGTGTGTGTGTGTGTGTGTGTGTGTGTGTGTGTGTGTGTGTGTGTGTGTGTGTGTGTGTGTGTGTATATATGTGTGTGTGTATATATATATATATATATATATATATGTGTGTGTGTGTGTGTGTGTGTGTGTGTGTATGTGTGCGTGTGTGTGTGTGTGCGTGTGTGTGTGTGAGTGTGTGTCTGTGTATTGGGGACATGGCTGAAACAGTAGGCCTAGGATGCCATTTCTCCTAAGTCTAGACCTGTACATATAGTTGCTACAATCTATCATTGTTGCAACTAAATGCCAGTAACTGTAAATGTCCCTTTGTGAGATGGGCCAACACAGTGTGGTACACAGGTCTGTTGTAATGTAAGAATATTGTAGCTAAGGGTCAGTCTGTGTATACTACTCATAAAAGGTCGCAGCATGAACTAAAAGGTTGCTTAGGAAGTGTGGCAGTGACAGGGTGATACGTAGACTGGAAGTGCTTAGGCGGCCTCCAACTTGACATTTGCTGGGGGCCCCAGAATGCTAACACTGGCCCTGCCTGGGCCTTTTCCTTTCTTCCCTTACCTGCTCTGTGCTCCCCTCTCCTGTACTGCCCCTGGGCCATTTGCTTTCTTCCCTTCAGGTGAGTTAACTGGAGAGGCTGTTACTAGTCTACCTCTCTCTCCATTTTTTGTGTTCCTCCCCTGTGCTCTTTGACTACTGATACAGAAGATTGCTGCATTCCTGTGCTTCTCACTTGTACGTTTCAACCACACTGGTGTTATAAAAAACATATGTATTCCCATCTTGGGAGATATGCAGCATAGCAGACTACTTTAACTGAATGAGTTAGCTGTACTCCCAAGCCTTTCTAATCGGAGGAACAAACACCTTCCTTCCCTGAAGCAGATTTGCTATACTATGGCAAACCTCACTACATAGCCTGTGATCTTCATGTTGGTCCCCAGCTCTCTGGCTTTTTTAAGTACCACCTCTTTGTTGTTATAATGAAAAAAAATATGATAAAATGTCCTGGAAGGCTATTACTCACATTCTTTCCTCTTATTCTATGTGCCCTTTCTATAACTAAGGCCCCATCTATAGCTAGCAAAGCTTGAATCTCTTTTCTGATAAAGGAGATGAGATTTGTTTCTTCCATTTTCTCAGGCAGTCCTATTATTCTTACATTGTTCCTTCTGGCTCTGTTTCCTTATGGTCTTGCTTTGCTTCCATTTTTGCCATTATACCTGAATTTCCTTCCTGGGAATGTGCTGTAGTTATTTGCAACCACTCTTTTTTTTCCCCTGAATTTTTATTACCTCCTGCAACTGCTGTAGGCTCTCTTCATACCTGGCTGATGCTGTTTTTATTTCATTTATTTCTTCAATGGCTGTTTGCATTAGAGTTGAAAGTGTTTCCACTGTTGTCCTGATGTCTTTCAAGACATTCTTGTCATCCATTACTGTTACACTATTTTATCTCTTGTACCGCTTTGACAGCTGAGGAATATTATCAGACTGTTTAGGTCTTATAGTGGAACTACTTTTATTTAATTCTGCAGATATCAGTCGCATCACATGTTTCCCCTGAGACTAACTACTAAATTGTAACATAGTTGCTGGAAATATCTGGTTAGAGCAGGAGGCACGGCTGAAGGTGCCATTCCTACTCATATGCTCATGTGCACTCCTTGTTGCTTACTTTTTATGGAAAGCTACATAGATGACCAGTCCAAGAATACCCTTGGTAACACATACTGTATACGTTGTACCCAGAACATTCTACAAACACAAGATGGTGACATAATGAAACCTTTACAAAAAGTTATTTGCAAATACTTGTTCCTCCAAACCTTCCATAAAAATATAATGTGTACCAGACAGAAGAATCATGAACAGGTAAGACCTGCGCTATGACAGCTGAGTAATAATGCACCATTAATATCCCAACAAACCTATTTTTCATGCTAACATTACAAGTAACATAGTATGGTATGGGAAAAGTAAACAGCTCCCTACATAAAGGGACAGAACATTTCTGAACATTGCTTAAAGTGTTTGAAATCCTTAGCAGTGCTTGTTGCCATTCTAGCAGCGAGCACTGAAAAGGAAGCATTGTAAGCTAGGCAATATTAGCAAGGTTGGAAATGCCCCTGATGTTGTTTGTGTTTCACTGTTGCAGTCATTACATTTGGGTTGTCTGCTTGCAGGTAGCCCTCAGTCAGACTGATTATCAAAGTCTTGGGTCCTGCGTCGGTTGCTGTCTCATCTTCCATGACGTCAGGCAGTCAGGGGTATAAAGCATGTAGCCGACGCCATTACATCAGTCTTTCTTGCCATGCAGTGCACAAAGCAGAAGCAGTTCGCAATTGCCGGATGGCCGACTCCTGAAATTTTTGTTTTCAAGTTTCAGATCCGAAGTCTTCGAAAAAGCTAAGTACCCCATTGGGGATCACTTTTTTTGCTCTAATCCAATGTCAGTAAAAGTTAACAATTGTATTTCTTGTGGAAAGCAAATACCTCATAAAGATATTCATTCATACTGCATTCCTTGCTTAGGCCCAGACCAGGACGAACATCGCTGCCGGTTTTGTGCCATATTCAACCATTGAACTATTTGTCATCGGTTCATTTCTGCATCTGACTATTTTGGTACTTGGTTCAATTATCCATAAATGGCTTCAGTAAGCCACCCGACTCCTGACATTCTGAAAAAATGCAAAGATAAAGACAGAGACAGACCACATAGGTCCAAAGCTGCTGACAGCTAAGTCGCCAGTTCGCCGGTACTCAGTGAGGTGCTTTTGCAACCCCTAATATGGGACTGGATGGTGTCCCAGGCTGTGTCTTACAAGAGCTCTAAAATGAACTAACCCCTTACCTAAACACACTGTTCAAACACAGCCTCTCTACAGGCTACGTACCCACAGAGTGGCACACAGCAGCAGTTATCCCACTCCACAAAGGTGGCACCACAACGGACCCCAGTAACTATCACCCTATAAGCCTGACTAGCCTGGTCTACAAGGCTATGGAGCTCATCATCATGGAACTCATTAACAGAGACATTGCGAACCACCAAACTTTGGACTCCACCAAGTTTGGCATTGTTAAGGGCAGATCATGCCTCCTAAACCTGGTGGACTTCTTTGAGACAGTTACGAAGGCATTAGATGAGGGTAAGGAGGTCCACACAGCCTACCTAGACCTCACAAAGGCTTTTGACACCATTCCCCATTCTGGTATTACAGACAAACTCACCAACCTGAAGATTAACCCCTATGTCATGAGATGGGTTGCAAATTGGCTCACGGACAGAACCCACACGGTGAGAGTTGCAGACTCTAGGTCCAACTCTAAACCGGTTACAAGTGGCATCCCCCAGGGCTCAGTCCTAGGACCCCTCCTGTTCGGTATATACTTCTCAGAGGTACAGGCAAACAAAGGAGGACTTTGGCTGACCAAGTTTGCAGACGACTGCAAACTAGAGGCCACAATTGATTCTCCGGCTGATACAGACACCCTCCAGAAGGGTCTCACTGAGACGGATACCTGGTGTCAAAATCGTGGCCTCAAGCTGAATGCCAAAAAGTGCATAGTCATCCCCTCTGGAAAAAAACAAAGTACCTGCGAACTATCACATAAGTGGTAGTCCCCTAAATACAGAAAATGTAATAAGGGATCTGGGGACCCAAGTAGATAGCAATCTTTCCTTTGATAATCATATTGCCAAGGTGGTTAGAAAATCCTTCTACATGGCCCACCTAATCTCAAAAGGGTTCTCATCCAGAACAATGGAGGTTATTGTGCCTCTCTACTCATCACTTATTAGACCCATTATAGAATACAACGCCCCATTTGGGATGTACCTTACAAGACACCTGCAACAGCTGGAAAGACCACAAAAGTACCTCACCAAGAGGATTACTGGCCTCAAACAGATGACCTATGCAGCCCGACTAAAGATACTCCAGCTGTACTCAGTTGCATACCACTTACTCAGAGGTGATCTTTGCTTGACATACAAGGCCATGTCCAACCCAGAATTGATGGATATGCTCCACCTAAAAAAAAAAACAAATCCCTGAGAGCCACACGCTCTAGGGATATTAACCTTACCACAACGATAAATAGGACATGCTGGAGGGATAGATTCCTGACCCAGAGACTCCCCATGCCTTGGAACTAGATTCCAGTATACATCAGGCAGAGCCCCTCACTAGCACTTTTCAAAAGAAACCTTGATGGGTGGATGGGAAACAGAAAATTTACCCAGGGGGTCACTGCAGTGGCTCTGCTGGACTGAGGCACAGGTAACTAATGGCTCTGCTGGTGAGAGGCACACGGAACTAATCTAAGGGGGTGGCGAAAGCCAACACACTCTGACTAGGCTTATAAATGCCCTTGGGCAGATAGCCTAGTACTTACATATGAACCTATGAAACTATACCCGATACTTCAGATTTGCAGGCCTATACTGAGACCCATTCGGGTCACGAGATGCTTCGACTATGGAACCTGCGGATGTCTGTACCTTGGATGGGTCCAGAGCCGCTGTGCAGGCACTGGCTTCTGAGGGTGGATTCAGGCCTACTGACTTGCATATCAAACCAATACTTCTTCAAGGCCTAAAATGCGATCCACGCCTAGAAAACCAATGCCCACACTGCATGGTCAAGCCCCTATGCCTAAAAAGCAAATGATAAGAATGGCTGAAGACCTTATTACTCTAATCAGAGGAAGCCATCCTTCTCCCTCTAAGAGACCCAGAACTGATTTTCCTTCTGATTCTTCAGATCAGGATTCTGAAATTTCTGTTTCTTCTGATGACCAGGATTTGCCCTTATCTACCTATGAGGATTCTGAGGCAGAGGACTCCATTCCCTCTGCTTTCCCTCCAGAAGATTTTTCTTTTGGTGAAGCTTTGCATACTCTTAGGGACCATTTCCACTGGGAAAGCCAGGATTAATCTGACTCCAAAAAGAGGCTTAGGGAATTCTTACTCCTACCTCAACAGAGGCCTTTAGCTATCCCTCCTGTATTGGACATTGTAGATGATGCCTTTATGGAATCTAGCCTGGCCCCAGACACTTTACCTCCGGCTCCCAGGAAACCTGACAGGTATTACAGAGTACCTGACTCTCACAAGTTCCTTTTTAAGAATCCTACTGCGGATCCAGAGACCATTTCACAGAGACCAAAAGGCATTAAGGCTACTACTGCCAAAAACCCTACCCCCTCTGATAGAGATTCCAGGGCCTTGGACAGATGGGGTAAGAAGGTATACTCTTCTGCTACTTTGGCCATTAGGGCCTTAAATTGCCAGTTTCATATGTTAAAGTATCAACAGAATATTATTGGATTACTTAAACAGAAAATTATGCTGATTCCTGACTGTGCTGAAAATAAAGAATTACAAGATTTAATGCATTCTGCTGAACAAGTTGGT
The DNA here is from genome assembly GCF_019279795.1 of Protopterus annectens. Lineage (NCBI taxonomy): Eukaryota > Metazoa > Chordata > Ceratodontiformes > Protopteridae > Protopterus > Protopterus annectens. The sequence goes on along the minus strand of NC_056741.1, from coordinate 1,983,242,955 downwards.
ATATATACTTTGCAATGTGGTTTTGATTCTTTAGAGGCATCTTGCAGGGCTGCTGTCACTGGGTCTGTACTTAGAAGGCATGCTTGGCTTAAGGAGCAAACTTTACCAGATCATGTTAAAACTAAATTACTGGATGCCCCCTTAAACCAAGACCACCTGTTTGGCAACAAAGCAGAAGAAGTACTTAAAAAGATGGAGGAAAAAGCTAAATCTATGCAAACTGTGAAAGATTTTCTGCAAGTACAGCCTCCCAGATTTAGTAGGCACTGGCCTTCTAAGAACTGGTCCTTTCCTGTCTCTTCCAGGCCTTCGCAGTCCAAACCCAAGACCAGCAGACTACCCAGGATTCAGTCTCAAGGTACTCACAGGCCTAAGCAATGGGGGGTGCCCTCTTCCAAAGCTGGAAGTGGTAAGACACCCCCCTATAGTAAAATGTCACAATGACTTAACCTTAAACCTTTCAAGCCCTGCTCAACTGACTGTTCCTTTAGAGGGAAAGATCGTCCTGCATGCAAAAAACTGGGAACTCATTACCCAAGACAAATGGGTTCTAAATAGTTTCCCAAGGATACAGATTCCACTTCCACTCCTTACCAATCCCAAACGGTTGGCCAGACCTACCCCCAAATCAGTGGGCAGAGGCTCAACAGCATGTTCTCAATCTTCTAAGTATCAGGGCTATTCAACCTGTCCCAAAAGAGGATTGGGGACAAGGTTTTTACTCAAGACTTTTCCTGGTACCCAGAAAAGACAATACCTGGCATCCTATCCTGGACTTGTCTATCCTAAACACCTTTTTGGTAATCCCAAAATTCAAGATGCTAACTCTTCATCAGCTGCTTCCCATGCTAGGCAAAAATGCCTGGTTGACAACATTGGATTTAAAGGAAGCTTACCTGCATATCACAATAAGGGAATCTTGCAGAAAATACCTACACTTCAGAGCAGGCTACACGCACTATCAGTTCTCTGCACTGCCTTTGGCTTATCTACTGCACCCAGGGTATTCACAAAGTGCCTAGCTCCAGTCATTGCATTCTGCAGGCAGAGAAATATTCAAATATACCCATACCTGGAAGATTGTCTAATTCAGGCAGAAAGCCAGGACATACTATTAAATCATCTGGCATTTGTAAGGAAACCGCTAACCTCACTGGGGTACACCATAAACGAAAAGAAATCTCACCTAGTACCCTGCCAACAAATTGTATTCCTGGGAACAAGCTTGAATACAACTTCCCAGGTGGCCTATCTCATGCCAGAGAAACAAGTTTATTTGACTGCCTACTTCAAACTACTGGCCACAAAGACCCAGCTATCTGCAAGGAAAATACTGCAAGCCCTGAGGTTCATGGCCTCTTGCATTCTACTAATTCCATATGCAAGACTGCATATGAGGAAACTACAATGGTATCTAAAATGCCTATGGTGTCAACATTCTCAGGACCTGGAATCAATGATTCCCATCATTCCTTGTATAAAGACAGAGTTCCTTTGGTGGGCAGAGGCATGCCACCACAACAAGGGATCACCATTCACTCTACCCCCTGCCACCCAAACCCTAACAACAGACGCATCAGACTATGCATGGGGGGCTCACTTGGCAGGGCAGTGCATTCAGGGCAAATGGAAACCGAGTCAAATGCACCTGCATATCAATCAAAAAGAAATGTTAGCTGTACAGAATTCTCTGACAGCCTTCAAGGACCACATTCTTCCAGGACAGTTATTGGTAAAGACGGACAACACCACTGTTATGTGGTACATAAACAAGCAGGGGGGAAAACACTCATACCCCCTCTACAGACTAGCCATGGCACTGTGCAACACATCCTTGAGCTACCAAGTGCACCTACAAGCTCAATTCCTGCCAGGCAAGCTAAATACACTGGCGGATGACCTAAGCAGAAACCTCATGGACCCACACGAATGGAAACTGAAGCCAAAGATATTCAAAATTCTGAGAAACAAATGGGGGAGTCCAGAGATAGACCTGTTGGCCTCCCGTCAGAACTACCAATTGGAAAAATTCAGCACAAAGACTCCCCACAGCCAAGCTTGGAAAGTGGACGCCCTGTCCTTTACCTGGAAAAGCCTCTCAGTTTTATGCCTTTCCCCTTCTGCCTCTCCTCTCAAAAGTTTTACTAAAGATCAAACAGGACAAACAAAGGACAATTCTCATTGCACCAGACTGGCCACTCCAACACTGGTACCCCCTCTTGCACAGTATGTCACTACTGGAACCATGGCACCTGCCTCAGACTCCTTCCCTACTGTCCCAGCAGGAGGGACATATTCTGTACCCCCAGCTTCAAACCCTGATCCTGGCAGCCTGGCTAATTTCTTGAGTTCTCCTATACCATCCCTCAGCAAACAAGTGCTGGATGTCATCCTGGAGGCAAGGAAGCCTAGTACTAGAAAATCATATGCTGAAATGTGGGAAAAGATTCTGTTCCTGGAGCCAGACTCAGGGGATGGGCACAACAGTGCCCAGTTTACCACAGATCCTTCAATACTTAACAGAGATGCTTCACAGAGGCCTTTTCTTCTCTTCCATTAAAATTCATGCCTCAGCCATCTCAGCACATTACAATACTAAGCCACCCCTCTTCTCTCACCCCCTACTGAAACAATTCCTCAGAGGGGCCAAATATTTAAGACCACCCAGGAAAGCCCCTACTCCTGCCTGGGACCCTAACTTTGTATTGGAAAAGCTCACTCTACCTTCCTTTGAGCCAGCTGCAATTGCGGAGTTGAAATTTCTTTCTTTGGAAAACACCTTTCCTTCTAGCCATCACTTCAGCAAGAAGGGTGTCTGAATTACAGGCCCTCATGGCAGTGGAGCCTTTCATCATCTTTCATGCGGACAGGGTGTCCCTCAGGACCAATTCTTCCTTTATGCCCAAGGTGGTATACAGTGTGGCCCTTAATCAGTCCATTCATTTGCCAACCTTCTTTTCTAATCCACAGAAAAAAGGAGAACAAATACTGCATTCCTTGGACATGCACAGACAACTTGGACAGGACCAAGCC
>NC_056741.1:1983232422-1983234922 GCF_019279795.1 Protopterus annectens | reverse complement strand
TGTAGAAGAATTTCCAGACTACTGTGGCAATGTGATTATCAAAGGAGTGATTACTGTCCACCTGTGTCCCAAGGTCTCTTATCACACTTTCAGTATTAAGTAGACTACCACCTATGTGGTAGCTCATGGGTACTGAGTTTTTACCAAAGGGGATGACAATGCACTTTTTGGCATTGAGCTTGAGGTCATGGCTTTGACACCAGGCATCTGTCTCCATGAGGCCCTTTTGTAGGATGTCCACATCGTTAGGAGTTTCGATTATGGCTCCTAGTTTGCAGTCATCTATGTACTTCATTAGCCAAAGACCTTCTGTGTTAGCCTGTACTTCAGAAAAGTAGATACCAAACTGGAGAGGACCCAGGACTGAACCCTGTGGTACTCCACTTGTCACTGGTCTGAAGTTGGATTTGGAGTCTACTATTTTCAAAGTGTGCATTCTGTCAGTGAGCCAGATGGCAACCCATCTTATGACATAGAGATTTATACCTAGTTTAGTGAGTTTATCTATAATTCCAGAGTGGGGATGGTGTCAAAAGCCTTGGCGAGATCTAGATAGGCTGTGTGAACCACCTTACCCTCATCTATGGCTTTGGTGACTGCGTCAAAGAAGTCTATCAGGTTTAGGAGACATGATCTGCCTTTTACAAACCCGAACTGGGTGGGATCCAGAGTTTGGAGATTACCAGTGTCTTTGTGTATAAGATCCATGATGATACATTGCATGGTCTTGCAGACCAGGCTCGTTAGGCTAATGGGGCGGTAGTTCTCGGGGTCTGTGGTGGCTCCCCCTTTGTGGAGTTGGATAACCATCACTGTGCACCATTCAGTAGGCACAAAGCCTGAGGTGAGACTATGTTTGAATATGGTGCTTAGGTGAGGTGCCAGTTTATTCTGCAGTTCATGTAGAACGCAGCCTGGGATGTTGTCAGGTCCCATGGATGCTATGTTCATGGCTTTGGAGAGTGTGGTTTTTACCTGTGAAGCCGTGATTACAGGAACTTTGCATTCTTTCGGTATAGAGATGGGCCCTTTAGGGGGTGGGGTGGGGGGTAAAGTTAGCACTGAACCAATCTGCCAGGATGTTGGCAATATCAGTTGGTTCTGTATATTTAGTGCCATTGTGCTGTAACTCAGAGCAGATCTATGTGCTGTCATTGAAATTCTTGACATTGTTATAGAATGCTTTGTCATTGTCTTTAGAATCAGTGGCGATTTTGTTTTGTAACTAGCTTTGGAGGATTTTCTGAGGGATCTCAGCTTCTTACTGAGGCTGACCAGGGAGTTCCTCCAATCATGGGATTTTACTCTTTTTTGCAACAGTTTTTTTCTTCTGTTGAAGAGTTTGTCTATGGCAGGGGGCCACCAGATTGGCTTCCTTTTTTTGGAGGAAAGCATTTGGTTCTTTTAGGGATAGCATGATCCATGCACTTGTGTAAGTGCTTATAAAGTGCATTTGTGTAGGATTCAGCAGTCGCACCTCTATTGTCCATCTGCATGGGTGTCGTGAAGGTTTCCACTTCTGTCTTAAGAAGCATGAAGTTGGCTTTGGAGAAATTGCTTTCGGTGGTTTCCCTAATGGGGGTGGGTGCAGGATGTGGATATCTAGGGTGATTAGCTTGTGGTCAGATCTGACCAATGAGGAATTGACCTCTGGTGTGGAACACCAGTCACCCGTGTTGGCAATGACCAGGTCTAGGATATTGCTGCCCCTGGTGGGTGTGGATAAGTTGATCCAAGGCATTGGAATTTATGAATTCCAGAAAACTTTGAGCAAAAAGAGTTGGTACATGAGTAGTTTTCCCAGTTAATGGTGGGGTAGTTGAAATCACCCATTATTAGGGTGTTGGATTGTACCCTAATATTTTCCAGTATATCAAGAAATGAGGATTGGGAATTCTGGGTCATGGTGGGAAGATCTGTTGCAAATATCAATTTGTACTGTGGTCTTGCCCCGAGTTAGTTGCACTTAGATAATCTCAGATGCATTATGCTGAGCAAGTAGCCTATCCTTAATGAATATGGACACGCCTCCGCCTTTAGTGTTTCAGTCCAGATTAGGTGGCCGAAAGGTGTGGTATGAATTATAGCCTGGTAATGTAGGGGTGCGGCATATATATATATATATATATATATATATATATATATATATATATATATATATATATCTATATATATATATATTTGTTGACCGGGAAAGTCCGACTAGGTTCCACAGATCCTGTTTTCAGCAGAGGCCCAGGGAGTTATGTATATGTATATAAGATGTATATATAGTATACATATACTATATATACTATATATAGTATACATATACACTCTGAGATAGTATATATATCTCAGAGTGCATATGTGTGTGTGTGTGGGGGATTACTCAGATATACTCCAAACTTGGACTTAGTGTATCTCTCTCTCTCTCTCTCTCTATATATATATATATATATATATATATATATATATATATATGTCACTCTGAGATAGTATACATATCTCAGAGTGTATG